>NC_057808.1:191361787-191480654 GCF_018294505.1 Triticum aestivum | reverse complement strand
CATCAAACTTTGCAAATCACTGACAATATCTTTTGGAGAGGGAAACTGAATCGCTAGTGATGATGGGCTGTCCACTTTGTCATCCGATAAGCAAATGGGCTAGGAGCTAGAGCCCAGGCCCGTGCTAGAGCCCAAAGAAGGAACGGAAGGCAATGGGGGCGAATCCAAACTTGCTGTTGCAGGCAACAACAAACCGCCCGAAAACCCGGACGTGACACATGCATGGGATAAACCCTGCGGGGATAGCGGTAACGATCCAAACTGGATCACCGGCCTCGCCGCCGGCGAAGATGTCGTCGACGGAGAAGAGACAGCTTCATGCTCGGAAACCTCATAACCTGCCTCTCAGACAGTAGTGACCTCATCGGCCATTGGCCCATAACTATAACCTTTCCGGACCGAGTATTCCATGAACGTAGCAAACTTAATATGCTTGTGAGGCTTAGATCTAGCAGGTTGAGAACATAAAGAAGATTTGGTTGGGGCATGTTGCATGGCTTCCAAACCAAGACGAGCTCTCCTCTTAGTGGGACTAACCAAAGTCCACTCCTGATGGCATTCAGATGCCACAACCTAAATTCTTTTTCCCAATTCGGGCCACCATGGCCCCATAAGTGAAAGTAACATTTGAATTGGGTGCAAACAAAACTTCTTTGATGCAGAATAAAGAACCCCACCTCTTTGCATGAAACATTGAACAAGAAAACTCCATTGTTAAGGAAAGATACCTTAAGCTGAGAACAATAACCTCCAAGAGCAGATTCAAGCGCAAGGCCAACATTCTCCTCATCCAGACAAGAAGAATGCCTTGCAAACGAGACCACCATGATGAAATTTCCCGTGTCCTTCGTGGGGTGCACCGATCTGTTGAAGGTGCATTGGATCTCTTGCGCCAACTTCATCCCCAGGGAGAAATCCAGTCCCATGGAGATTGCCGCATGGACCGACATGAGGAAGAAAACAACCAGTGCAGAGAGGGAGAGACGCTGGAGATGGTGAGCCGATCAGATGGGAAAACCCACAGTGAGATGTGGAGATCGCCGGCGATGGTGGGAGGCTAGGGTTAGGGAGGCGGTGGGGAGGTGGGAAACGCCATCGTGCAAGTTTTCCCCCCAGTACTGCTTTATCCTTGCGCTTCTTGTTCTTCTTCTTCTGACTGGTGGCCTCGTCGTCATCTTATGAGTCGACGTCGACGCCATCCTCTTCTCCAAGGAGTTTCCTCCCCTCCTCCACCCGAGCACACTTGTCCACCAAGGTGTAAAGTTCCTTCATAGTCTTGGGCAACCGGACGTTCATCTTGGATTGTATCCGACGGTTGCGTACATTGGACTGGAACGCAGCTATCACAGCTGCCGGGTGGATATCTAGAATATTACTGTGGACTCGGCTGAACCTCTGCATGTACTTTCGCAGAGTCTCTCCTTCCCTTTGCGGGAGAAGCTGCAAATCACTGGGCCGCCCTGGTTCTTGGTGGCCGCCCGTGAAGGCGCCAACGAACTAATGGCACAGGTCAGCCCAGGTCGAGATGGAATTCTTCGGCAGATGCATCAGCCAAGACCTCACGTTTGGCTTGAGTGCCAAAGGGAAGTAGTAGGCAAAAACCTTCTCATCTCTTCCGCCGACAGCTTGAACAACGATGGTGTAGATGCTCAAGAACTCTGCCGGGTTCTGTCTCCCATCATACTTCTCTAGAATCTCTGGCTTGAATGTGCGAGTGGACGGCCAACGGACTTGCCGCAGCTCACGGGTGAAGGCAGGGCACCCAGCCTCAAAAGGCAGGTACACGCCTCTACCGGGCGCAGGCTCATCGATGTCGGGGCCATCGTGCCCATTTGGCTAGCGGTGGTCGTCGCGGCGTCGCTCGATGGTGATGTGCGCGCCCTCCATCTGCCTGTCCTTCGGGGCTCGTCGTCGGCCTTGACGTGCTTGAGGCTCAGATGAAGCTATCGAGACGTCATCAAGCTCTTGGTTGCATGGCCCTCGCGCTGGTTGCCGTGGTGGGGATTGTACCATGGGGGTGGCCGTTCTGCACAGCCATCACCGTGGGGTGCCGTCGTCGTCTGGGGAGGCTGTGGCGGGCCAGCTTGCTGTGAGCCTCCTGCCTCAGCAAAGCCAATCAAACTCTGAATGGTGGCTTTCCATTCATCCATCTAATCAGCTGTCGGCGGAAACCTCAGCAGCAGCTAGGCCCACGCCATGGCCTTTTAAGCAGTGCTTGGCATTGGTGATGATGATGTAGACCGCAGCGTCTCCCGGCTCCTAACAGTTCCGGCGGTGGCTGCGCTGGGCTCCCGTCGTCGGGAGCCAGTCGCTGGGATGACGTGGAGACGAGGTGATGGCGCACGTGCGCCAACGATTCCATTCGGAGCATTGGCTGGGCCAATTTGCTCCGGGGGCGGTGCATGTCCCGCGACCGCGCCCATGGCGGGGGCGGCCGTAGGATTGCGATTCTCCTTGGGACGAATGTCACTGCCGTGGCTGTGCCCCTCGGCTAGGCTGGGAGGGACAGAAGGAATAATATCTCTACCCATACCTCGCGGGGCGTGGTCGCCGGGATGTTGTTGGTGTTGTCCTTCTCCGGTGCCTCCCGCTCCTACTTTGGCCACGGGAGAGGTGGTGCCAACGCCGCCTATGCCGACCACGTCTCCCGCAGCGCCCCATCCTCATGCGCCTCCGCATTCCCCGCAGCATCGGCAGTCGCGGGCGGCGGGGCCTTCGAGGTGGACGGGTGAGCGGCGGCACCGGACTTCTTCTTGGGCGCCATTGTCGATGGGGCTGTCGATGATGAAAATGGCGATGAAGATGACGCGCCGCTTACGCTCTCGGGTTCGCGCAAGTGATCCCCCTACCTGGCGTGCCAAAGATGTCGTGGGAAACCATGGCCACCTATGGGGCCAAAGTGCCCCTTTGGTTCGGCGGGGGGATGGGCACGTTGCACAAAGAGTGGAGAAGCGTAACATGGCATGATAGAGATCACACGGGCAGTTTTACCTAGGTTCGGGCCACCGCGAGGCGTAAAACCCTACTCCTGCTTTGCTTGATTGATGGTGGAAAAATGCAGCGCTCTTGCCCGACAAGGTCGCCTCGGGGTGAGAGTGGCTACGCGCATATGAGTGTGAGGGTAATCCTTTCTACGGTTGCCATGGGCCTCCTTTTATAGATCAAGGGGTCACCACAGTGGCGAATCAGTCTTTATGTACTGATTAGATAGCAAATAGTGCTATCATACCTAACTCTGCAGGCTGACAGAGCGCGTTAAATGCGTCGCTCGGTGTCACATCACAGCTCACCCGGCAAGCCCTGCCGGGCTGTTTTGCCAGCTTCGCGCCTGCTTGCTTGACACGTCTCAAGACAGGTGTCGCTTGGAGGTATTTTTTGTAGGAAGTGGCTGCCATGTGGCAGGGAGCAGCCACTCAGTCACTTAGGAGCTTGACACCGCACTGATCGATGATGTGTGTCGCTGTGAGGTGGTGTGGTGGAGTAGTTTGCCTCCGTGAGCCCCGGCAGGCCTGCCGGGGCGATCTTGGAGGCTCACTTCTGGGGTTACCCTAGCCTTGTCAGGCTCGCCTGCCCGGCAAGGGAGGTTCTTCTCGTAGATGTTCCTTGTCCCTCTAGCTAGTCTTGGTCTTCTTGATCTGGACGTTTGGTCCTTCAAAGAACTGATCCTTCGTGCCTTGATCTGATCTTGGTGTGTAATCTTGTTCTTGGGCCTGTGCACAGTCTGGGCAACGGACCCAGGGTTTGTTGCACCGACACGATTGTTTTAGATCCATGTGTTTAATGATATCGTTATATTTATCTTAAGTACTTCTCTTGTCTTTGCGGATGCTTGCATGGAGGGTATAATCATAAGTAGGTGTTTCTTTAATAAAGAGTAGTACCTTAGCTTCGGTCCACCCACATAACACTTATCAAGGCAATCATGTGAAGTCGATGAATCATGGTGAAAGTAACTTGACGATATTCCAGCACGTCCTCAAGAGCATTTTAATCACTATAAGAAGTATCACCGGCTTGTCCTTAGCATAATTAAGGATTGGGCCACTTGCTTCACCTTGGTGCCTTTGTTACTTGTTACCAATTACATGCTATCAAACCATCAGTCAAAACTATCTTGCAACACTTGCAAAAAATACCTTGCTGAAAACCGCCTACCAATTCCTTTTGCTCATCGTTCGGTTCGACACTCTTACAAACTGAAAGGACTAAGACTAATCCCTTATACTTGTGGGTTATCAGCTCATCCTTGACGCGGCTTCTGATCTGGACACCGCGGTTTCGCGGGGGCGACGCCGGCTTCTCCTCGACATGGCACCCATTCTGGACATCGCGGTTGCGCGGGGGCGGCACCGGTTCCTCCTTGATCCGCCGTAGTGGGGACTCCGGCTCGCGCATCATGTGGTGGCATGGCGGGGATGATGGCTCCTCCTCGATGCACGCCGAAGATGGTGGTGCCGGGCCCATGTGACGGAGGAATGCTCCATCATGATCTCCATATGATGAACACATTCTTCGTTTGTTAGAGCAGCCTCCGCAAGGAGGCGGGACCTCTGCTCCAGCTGCTACTGCAGCGTCTGGTGCTCCTCGTAATCGGAGCAGATGACGATCTCCTCCTTGCCAGAAGAGTCGGCCGCCATGGATGCCGAGGGCCTCGGAGAGCAACGGCAACAGCACCAAGATCTGCTCGACGAAGAACTGCCATCATCTGCCGGCGCGGAGAACCATGACTTCGGCATTGCCGCTACATACCTCACTCCTTAGTAGCTTGGACTTGCGCTCATTGGGGAAGCGGTCCTTGTGAAGATGAAGCCATACGAGATCTCCCGGTTGGAGCACCATTGGTGTCTTGTTGATGTCGAGCTTGGTGGCGATGCGATGTACTTGACGCTCGATCGTTGCCCTTGTATCTTCATGTATCTTCTTGAGAAAGCTTGCCCTTGCACTTGCATCCATGTTTGCACATTCTTGGAGCGGGGGAGGCAGAATTTCCAATGGGGACAATGGGTTGAAGCCGTAGACAACCTCGAAGGGGGACTTGCCGGTAGTAGAGTGTCGAGCTCGATTGTAGGCGTACTCGGCGATGGGTAAGCACTCCTCCCACTCCTTGATGTTCTTCTTCATCAACACACATAGGAGAGTAGATAGCATCCGATTCGTGACTTCCGTTTGGCCATTGGTTTGTGGGTGATAGGCCATCAAGAAAAGTAGCTTGATGCCGAGCTTGGCGCATATTGTCTTCCAAAAGTAGCTTAGGAACTTGACGTCGCGGTCCGACACAATGGTCCTTGAGACTCCATGCAACCTCAAGATTTCCCTACAAAAGAGATATGCAACATGTGAAGCATCGTCTATCTTATTGCATGGGATGAAATGTGCCATTTTTGAGAACCGGTCCACAACAAAAAATACGGAATCCTTTCCATTTTGAGTCCTAGGCAAACCAAGCACGAAATCCATACTAATATCTTCCCATGGTTGATATGGAATTGGAAGTGGTATGTAAACCATGAGATTGTGCTTTTGACTTAGCTTTGCGGCATGTAAAGCAACGTTTGGTGATGCGTGCCACGTCGCGGAACATCTTTGGCCAAAAGTACTTGAAGGAGAGTGTGGCAAAGGTCTTGTCGTGCCCAAAATGTCCCATAAGTCCTCCGTCGTGAGCCTCTTGCAAAAGTAACAAACGAAGCGAAGACTCGGGTATACAAAGCTTGTTAGCGCGCATAAGGTAGCCATCCTTGATATAATAGTTCTCCCAACAAGTGTGAGCAAGACATTTGGCATAAGGAATCGCAAACGTAGGATCATGCTCATAAAGATCTTTAACATGCTCAAAGCCAATAACATTCAACTCAAGTTCAGTAACTAACATGCACTTGCGGGAAAGAGCATCCGCCACAACATTTTATTTGCCCTTAATGTACTTGATCACATAAGGAAAAGATTTAATAAATTCACTCCATTTAGCATGCCATTTATTCAACTTGGTTTGACCTTTATGGTACTTGAGTGTCTCATGATCAGTATGTATGACAAATTCATGTGGGCGAAGATAATGCTCCCAAACATGCAATACTCGCACTAAAGCATACAATTCTTTGCCATATATGGGATAGTTAAGTTGAGCACTGGAAAGTTTTTCACTAAAGTATGCAATGGGTCGCTTTTCTTGCATCAAAACTCCGCCAATTCCATTACCACTAGCATCACAATGAACCTCAAAAGTTTTGTTGAAATTAGGTAATGCAATAATTGGGGCATGTGTAAGCAAATCATCAAATGCGGTAGATTGAGATGGTCCCCAAACAAAGGGTGCATTCTTCCTACTCAAAGCATGCAACAATGCGGCAATAGTGCTAAAGTCTTTCACAAAGCAACAATAAAAACCCGCTAGACCAAGGAGACTACGCACTTCTTGCAAATTAGTGGGTTGTGGCCACATTTTAATTGCTTTAATTTTAGACTCATCAACATGAACACCCTTGGAAGACACAACAAAGCCCAAGAAAACAATCTTGTCAACACCAAAAGTGCATTTTTCCATATTGGCATAAAGACGCTCTTTTCTAAGAGTTTGCAAAACATCCCTAAGATGATCTACATGTTCTTTGAGGGATTTGCTAAACACAAGAATATCGTCAAAGTAGACCACAACAAACACTCCAATGTAAGGACGAAGCACATAATGCATAACACGCATGAAAGTTCCGGGTGCTTCCGATGAACCCATAGGCATAACTAACCACTCGTACAAACCAAATTTTATTTTGAAAGCGGTCTTCCATTCATCACCTTCTTGTATGCGGATTTGATAATAACCACTTTTAAGATCAATTTTTTAGAAAAATGGTGGCGCCGCTAAACTCATCTAGCATATCATCAAGGCGTGGAATGGGATGCCTATAGCGAACGGTGATAGCATTTATTGGTCTACAATCGGAACACATGCCAAAACTATCGTCTCTTTTTGGCACAAGAATGACTGGCACGGCACAAGGACTCAAACTTTCACGCACATGTCCATGGTCTATGAGATGTTGGACTTGCCTTTGTATTTCTTTGGTTTCTTCGGGGTTGACGCGGTATGGCACCTTGTTGGGAAGAGGTGCGCCGGGGATGAGGTCGATCCGATGTTCAATGCCACATAGAGGAAGAAGACCGGGAGGTAGCTCATCGGGGAAGACATCCGCGAATTCCTGCAACAAATCAGACAACACTAGAGGAATAGGATTAGGAGTGTTAGTCTTTGCCACCTCATCTTTGCATACTAGTACATAGTGGATGACACTCGATGGGTGATACGTCTCCGTCGTATCTACTTTTCCTAACGCTTTTCCTCTTGTTTTGGACTCTAATTTGCATGATTTGAATGAAACTAACCGGGACTGACACTGTTTTCAGTAGAACTACCAAGGTGTTGTTTTTGTGCAGAAATAAAAGTTCTCGAATTGGAACGAAACTTTGCGAGGATTTTTTATTCAATAAATAATAATTTCTGGAGCCAAGACTCACCGGAGGGGGCACTTGGGTGGGCACAACCCACCAGGGCACCCCCCTCCAAGCGCGCTAGGTGGGTTGTCCCCACCTGGTGGCCCCGCAAACCCTGAAACCAATGCTATAAAATCACATATGTCCAGAAAAAATGAGGGAGAAAGAATTATCGCATTTCATGAGACGGAGCGCCGCCACCTCCTGTTCTTCATCGGGAGGCCAGATCTGGAGTCCGTTTGGGGCTCCGGAGGCGGAGAGGGGGGTCTTCGATCTTGGTCATCACCAACCCTTCTCCATTGCCAATTCCATGATGCTCCCCACTGGGAGTGAGTAATTCCTTCGTAGGCTCGCTGGTCGGTGAGGAGTTGGATGAGATTCATCATGTAATCGAGTTAGCTTTGTTAGGGCTTGATCCCTAGTATCCATTATGTTCTGAGATTGATGTTGCTATGACTTTGCCATGCTTAATGCTTGTCACTTTGGGCCCGAGTGCCATGATTTCACATCTGAACCATTTATGTTATCACCATTATATCCATGTTCTAGATCCAATCTTGCAAGTTATAGTCACCTACTACGTGTTATGACCCGACAACCCCGGAGTGACAATAGTCGGGACACTTCCCGGTGATGACCGTAGTTTGAGGAGTTCATGTATTCACTATGTGTTAATGCTTTGTTCTGGTTCTCTATTAAAAGGAGGCCTTAATATCCCTTAGTTTCCAATAGGACCCCGCTGCCACGGGATGGTAGGACAAAAGATGTCATGCAAGTTCTTTCCATAAGCACGTATGACTATTTACGGAATACATGCCTTCATTATATTTATGAACTGGAGCTAGAGCCGTATCGCCCTAGGTTATGACTATTATATGATGAATATCATCCAACGAATTCACCGATCCAATGCCTACGAATTTCTCTTATATTGTTTCTGCTAAGTTACTACTGCTGCTATTACTATTGCACTTGCTACAAAATCATTGCTATCACTGTTACCGCTACTATTGCAGTTGCTACTAATATCAAAACTATCATATTACTTTGCTACTGATCACTTTGCTATCGATAATTAATTTCTAGGTATGGTTGAATTGACAACTCGACTGCTAATACTTGCAAATATTCTTTGGCTTCCCTTGTGTCGAATCAATAAATTTGGGTTGAATACTCTACCCTCGAAAACTGTTGCGATCCCCTATACTTGTGGGTTATCAAGACCTTTTTCTGGCGCCGTTGCCGGGGTGCATAGCTATATTTGTTGATTCACTTGGGATTATTATCAAAATATCACTATGTAGAATCTGAAAGACGCTAAGACTAATATTTTTTTCCTCCAAGACGAGGGGAGGTAAGGACTTGCCATCTAGCTCTGCATTTGATTCACCTTCTGTTACAAGTAAAATTACAACACCACCACATGCTATTAATCTTGATATGTCACAAGTTATTGATGATGCTACTTTTAATATGAATGATATTTATGATGATGCTAGTACCTTGCTTGATGATAATGTGCCACTAGGTGAATTTCTTGATGAACAACTTGCTAGAACTAAAGCTTTTGAGAATGCTGAAACTGATGAAGAGCTTGAAACTAGAAATCTTGAAACACCTATTAGAACTAGTTCTCCTAGATATGAATTGCCTAAGATACCGGAAGGTTATGTTATGGATGAGGAGACAACTAGAGACATTCTTGCTTGTAAGGATAGAACTGATCTAGAAAAATTATTATGCAAGTATAAAGAAAAGACTTTGAATGCTAAAATGAAATGTGATCCTCAGTTTGCTACTTCACCTATCTTTGTTGATGATAAGGATTATGAATTCTCTGTCGACCCAGAGTTAATTACTTTGGTTGAATCTGATCCTTTCCATGGTTATGAAACTAAAACTGTTGTGGCACATCTTACTAAGTTGAATGACATAGCCACTCTTTTTGCTCATGATGAGAAAATTTGCCACTATTATATTCTCAAACTATTTCCGTTCTCATTAAAGGGTGATGCTAAGACTTGGTATAATACTCTTGCTCCTGGTTGTGTGCATAGTCCCCAGGATATGATTTACTACTTCTCTGAAAAATATTTTCCTGCTCATAAGAAACAAGCTGCCTTACAGGAAATATTTAACTTTGTGTAAATTGAAGAAGAGAGTCTCCCACAAGCTTGGGGAGGCTTCTCCAATTACTTAATGCTTTGCCTGATCACCCTCTTAAGAAAAATGAAATACTTGATATCTTCTATAATGGACTAACCGATGCTTCTAGGGATTTCCTAGATAGTTGTGCTGGTTGTGTTTTCAGGTAACGAACTATTGGACAAGCTGAAGAATTATTGAATAACATATTGAAAAATTATGATGATTGGCCTCTTCCCGAACCACCGCTTAAACCTACTCTGAAGAAGAGGGGTATCTTATATCTCAGTCCTGAAGATATGCAAGAGGCAAAGAAATCTATGAAAGAAAAAAGGTATTAAAGTTGAGGATGTCAAAAATTTACCTCCTATTGAAGAAATACATGGGCTTGATACACCACCACCACCTAAGGTGGTAGAGGTAAATTCTCTAATGAAATTCAATGACAATGAAAATCCTCACAATATGCATCCTAGCCAATGCCTTTATGAGTTTGAAAATTACATTAGAAAGCAAGATCACTTCAATTAAACTGTTATGAAACAATTGAAATACAATTCTGATATGATTGCTCGCTTGAGTGACTTGTTATTTAGAATCTCAAATGATGTTAGAGGTGTGGGAAAGCATGCCTCTATGGTTCAAACTCAGTTAGAGCAAGTTGCTAAATCTCAAAGAGAATTGCTTGATGAAATGAACAATAATATGAATGATCATGTTGTTAGAGTAATGACTAGAGGAGGTAGAATGACTCAAGAACCACTTTATCCTGAGGGACACCCAAAAGGAATTGAACAAGACTCTCAAAGAGTTAACACTGATGCACCTAGTCCTTCTAAAAAGAAAAAAGAAGAAGAAAAATGATAGGATTTTGCATGTCTCTAGTGAACCTGAAGTAGAAAAACCTCCTGATAATGATAATGAAGTTTCTATCTCTGATGCTGAAACTCAATCTGGTAGTGAACATTCACCTTCTGATAATGAAAATGATAATGAGGAGGTTCACGAAGACACTCAAACAAATAATAAAGAACTAGACAATGATGTTGAGATAGAGCCCGCAGTTGATCTTGATAACCCAGAACCCAAAAATAAAAGATATGATAAAAGGGACTTTGTTGCTGGATGTCGCGGGAAACCGCCGCCTCCTATGGGACCAGGAGGCCCCTTGCTGGTTCGGCAGGGGGACGTCGCGTTGCACAAAGAGCAGAAAAGCGTGGGACAGCACGGCAGAGATCACGTGAGCAGTTTTACCCAGGTTCGGGCCGCCGCAAGGCGTAAAACCCTACTCCTGCTTTGGTGGATTGATGGTGGAAAGGTGGTGGTGGAGCGTAGTACACTTGCCCGGCAAGGGTTGCCTCAGGGAGATAGTGGCTACACATGTATGGGGGTGTGAGTTATCCAACCTTCTAACCCTTTCTACGGTTGCCATGGGCCTCCTTGTATAGATCAAGGGGTCACCACAATGGCAAAGTGGTCATTACGCACTGATAAGATAGCAACAGTGCTATCATACCTAACTCTACAGGCTGACAGGGCGCATTAAATGCACCGCTTAATGTCACATTGTTGGTTGCCTGGAAAGGCTTGCGAGGCTATTTTGCCAGCTCCGCGCCTACTTGCTTGACACGTCGCAGGACGGGTGTCGTCTGTGGGTTTTTCCTGTAGGGAGAGGCAGCCATATGGCGAACGGCTCCCACTTAGTCACTCTGCGGCTTGACACCGCACTGATCGACGACGTGGGTCATGGTGGAACGGTTGGTGAGGTGGTTTTGCCTCCACGAGCCCCTGGTAGGCCCCGCCGGGGCGCTTTGGTCGCCTGCTTCTGGGGGTGGCCTCGCCCCTTGCCGGGCTCACCTGCCCGGCAAAGGAGGCCTTTTTCTTGATGATATCCTGCTTCTTTGGCTTGATCTTGGTCCCTCTGATCTGCATGTTGGTCCTTCAAATCTCTTGGTCCTTTGTACTCTGACTTGGGCTGGTGCTTCAATCTTGTTCTCGTGCATGTGCACAGTCTGGGCAACAGACCCACGGTCTGTTGCACCGACAGAAGCCCCCAGGCCTGCCCCAAACACGCTGCCGAGCATCATCGGGGTAGGGCCTAATAAGTGCACAGGCGGAGTTGCTGAAGAGGCTGGTCTCTTGAGGTCTTCTTTGCTTCTTCATTAGCCTTGATTCCGGGACAGTTTCCGGTTTCTCCGTGCGTCGTGCGTAACATTGTGGAAGAACTGCAATCGTGGCTTGCGGATTCTCCTTGCCCCATGATCACGGGGTGGAAACTGCCATCCCACTCGCCTCCCGTTCCGCACGTACCTGCCATGTGTTCCGCATGCATCGAGTGTGGTAGGTGGTGGATGCGGAGGGCGCGGGGAGGACTGCCATGGCCGAAAACCGAGCGCCGATGGTTGCAGCAGAGGGTCAGCCTCGACTCTTAGGGCCACAGAGGGTGCAGAGAGGCCATACTGGAGGAGCGGGCAGCCATTTCCTGTATGAGGAGCCAGCCCCCTGCCCCGTCCCCTTATAAAAAGGGGCAGGGGCGGTGCCTCTCTGCACACACTTCTCCTTCTTCTTCTTTGCAATCCTTCCCTTCTAGCCATGGTGAGAGGGCGAGGGCGCGGCGGCTTCCCGGCAGCGGCGACGAGGGCTTCTTCTCGATAGTGTGTCCCTCCTCCTCCAGATCCTGTGTAGGCGGCACCCGCTGCGAGGGGGGAGGAAGGGGACGAGGTCGAGGTCACCGCGACGCTCGAGGAGGAGGAGGGCGGGGCGGCGCCTCGCCTGCGCCCCCCACCGGCGGCTCCCCCCCGATGGACGACCACGTTGGGGACCAACCTCAGGAGTTCATCATCAGGCTATACAAGCCCTTGTGTGGTCACCTTCGCCTTCCAACCCCCTTCGCGCGAGAGATGGAGCTCGAACAGCCACGTGCTCTAAGGCTGCACATGAGGGGCTGTGGGAACAGCGGTATGCAAGTCGATGTCGACTTCCCCGCTCCTCACATGATGTACCTCCGCCGCGGCTGGGTGACCTTTGCCCGTGCATACGGCTCCTCTAGTTCAAACTAACAGAGAAAGGCCTGCTCTCTGTCAAGATCTTCGGGCACTCGGGAGGTCGCTTAGGGTGCTGCGCGTAGAACTCAACCGACGACGAAAGCTCCTCCTCGAGCGGGAGCGACGAGGAGCACAGTGATGGTGATGATGACAGTAGCGGACGGGGGAGTGACGACTCTGACTCTGGCTGATCGCCGCCCGCACCATCTTCATCAGGCAGTCGCACCATCATCTGCATCCGCATCTCCTTGCCGGCAACGCAATTTGCCAGGGAGTTGGATGCAGAGGTGGAGATGGTGCTCTCGGGCTCCTCCAGCAGTCTTCCAGCTAGACCCCGGCAGGCTTCCTCTCGGGCTGCAGCTCCGTTGGCCCTGTCGTGTCCTGCTGGCCCTGGTGGCGGTGGTCGACGGTGTCGCCTCCGCCATGCTCTCCATCAAGGCGTTCCCTCGTGCTCCCGTTCCTGTCGGGCTACCTCTCCTGGAGCCCGAGGAGAGCGGGTTGGGCTCCCGCCCAGGCGCTCCTTTTCCCTCCTCGCCTTCGACGGCCGTGCCTAGGAGGAGAGGGACAAGAAAGGGCATTACAGAGCACTTATATTTTTTCAATCTTAAATCTATAGGAACTTGCCAAATTTTAATTCAACCTGATAACACTCTTGAAGGTCGTGGACCTTGGTCCGATGAATCTTGCAGTACGGTCCATCGCCTTTCCCAGCTTTCTCGGCAGCAGCGGCTTCCCGGCAGTCAGTGCGCGCGGCAGCTTCCTTGCCGGGGGCCTCAGCTTTGGTCTTCTTGCCACTGCTAGGCGTACCCAATCCTTCAACAGTCATCACTGCCTTATCTCTCCGCTTCTTACTGCACTTCTTGCTCTTCTTCTAACTGGTTGATTCGTCCTCATCCTCTGAATCAACGTTGGTGCAATCTTCCTCTCCAGGCAACTTTCTTCCCTCCTCCATCCGAGCGCACTTATCCACTAATGTTTAAAGCTCCTTCACAGTCTTGGGCAACCGCACGTTATCTTGGAACGAATCCGGCGGTTGCGCACATTGGACTGGAAGGCAGCTATTACGGCTGCCGGATGGATATTTGGGATATTTCTATGAACTTTGCTGAATCTCTGTAAATACTTACAGAGGGTTTCTCCTTCCTTCTGCTGAAGAAGCTGCAAGTCGTTGGGCCTATCGGGTTCTTGATGACCGCCAGTAAAGGCGCCAATGAACTCGTGGCACAAGTCAGCCCATGATGAAATGGAGTTCTCCGGTGGGTGCATCAGCCAAGACCTCACATTGGACTTGAGGGCCAAAGGAAATTAGTTGGCGAACACCTTCTCATCTCTTCCCACGGCAGCCTGAACAGCGATGGTGTAGATGCTCAGGAACTCTGTCGGGTTCAGCCTCCCGTCATACTTCTCAGGTATCTCTGGCTTGAACGTGCGAACGGACGGCCAACGGACTTGCCACAGCTCTTGTGTAAAGGCAGGGCAGCCAACCTCGAAAGTATGCACCCGCCAACACCAAGCGCAGGCAAGTCGACGTTGAGGCCGTCGCACCTGTCGGTCCGGCGGAGGTCGTCGCGGCATTGCTCGATGACAACGCGCGTGTTTCCTCTCCGCCTATCCTCCGGGGCTCGACGTTGGCCTGGACATGCTCGAGGGTCAGAAGAGGCCATCGAGACATCGTCGGGGTCTTGATTCTGTTGCGCTCGCGCTGGCTGCCGCGGTGGGGACTGCACCGCGGGGATGGCACCATCCGTATGGTCAGCAGCGTGAGCTGTTGCTGTCGCTTGGGGAGGTCGCGGCGGGCCAGCTCACCGTGAGACCCCAGCTTTGGCGATACCGAGTAGGCTTTGGATGGTGGCTCGCCATTCGTCTATCTGCTCGGCCGCTGGCGGAAACCTCAGCAGCAGGTGAGCTCGTGCCATGGCCTCTGAAGTTGTACTTGCATGGATGATGATGAAGTCGATCGTACTGTTGCTCGGCTCCTGACGCTGTCAGCGGCGGTAGCGCTGCGCCCCCGCTGCTGTTGCGGGGCAACCAAATGGATGTGGTGTGGCGAAGGCGCTCGAGGGCTAGCGGCTCCGTCGGGCGCAGCGGCTTGGTCGACCCGTCCCGGGGGAGGTGCACCACTGCGACCGCACCCGTGGTGGGGGCGGCCGGAGGGCGGCGGTTCGCCCCGTTCCGAGTGCTGTTGTTGTGGTTGTGCCCGTCGGTGGGAGAGAAGGGCGCAGATGGAGTAATCCCCTCACCTGTACCTCGGGGAGGATGGCCATCGGGGTGTTGCTGATGCTGCTCTCCTCCGGTGCCCCCCTGCTCCTGCGTCGGTTCCGGGGGAAGTGGCGACGGTGCCGCCTGCTCCGACCACAACCCCAGCAGCGTCTGCGTCCTCGTGTGCCTCCGCACCCCCCGCAACGTTAGAGGCCGCGAGCGGCGGAGCCTTCGAGGTGGATGGGTGATACGAAGGACCGGGTTTCTTCTTGGGCGCCATGGTCGATGGCGTCGTCGAAGATGAAGATGGTGATGAAGATGATGCACTGCACAAACATTCAGGTTTGCGCAAGCGATCCCCTACCTGGAGCGCCAAAGATGTTGCGGGAAACCGCGTCCATCTATGGGACCAGGAGGCCCCTTGCTGGTTCGGTAGGGGGACATCGCGTTGCATAAAGAGCAGACGAGCGTGGGACAGCACGGCAGAGATCACGCGCGCAGTTTTACCCGGGTTCGGGCCGCCGCGAGGCGTAAAACCCTACTCCTGCTTTGGTGGATTGATGGTGGAAAGGTGATGGTGGAGCATAGTACACTTGCCCGGCAAGGGTTGCCTCAGGGCGATAGTGGCTACGCGCGTATGGGGGTGTGAGTTATCCAACCTTCTAACCCTTTCTACGGTTGCCATGGGCCTCCTTTTATAGATTAAGGGGTCACCACAATAGCAAAGTGGTCATTACACACTGATAAGATAGCAACAGTGCTATCATACCTAACTCTACGGGCTGACAGGGTGCATTAAATGCACCACTTAATGTCACATCGTTGGTTGCCCGGCAAGGCTTGCCGGGCTATTTTGCCAGCTCCGCGCCTGCTTGCTTGACACGTCGCAAGACGGGTGTCGTCTGTGGGTTTTTCCTGTAGGGAGAGGCAGCCATGTGGCGAATGGCTGCCACTTAGTCACTCTGCGGCTTGACACCGCACTGAGCGACGACGTGGGTCATGGTGGAATGGTTGGTGAGGTGGTTTCACCTCCGCGAGCTCCCGGCAGGCCCTACCGGGGCGCTTTGGTCGCCTGCTTCTGGGGGTGGCCTCGCCCCTTGCCGGGCTCGCCTCCCCGGCAAAGGAGGCCTTTTTCTTGATGATATCCTGCTTCTCTGGCTTGGTCTTGGTCCCTCTGATCTGCATGTTGGTCCTTTGAATCTCTTGTTCCTTTGTACTCTAACTTGGGCTGGTGCTTCAATCTTGTTCTCGTGCCTGTGCACAGTCTCGGCAACAGACCCAGGGTTTGTTGCACCGACACTAGAAAACATGGTAAGGAAAGAGAACCATGGGTTCAAAAACCTATGCCCTTTCCACCTAAGTTAACTAAAAAGAACGATGATGAAGATTTTGAACGCTTTGCTGAAATGATTAGGCCAGTCTTTTTGTGTACTCGCTTGACTGATATCTTGAAAATGCCTCCTTATGCAAAGTATATGAAAGACATCATCACCAACAAGAGAAAAATACCGAAAGCTGAAATCTCCACCATGCTTGCTAATTATACTTTTAAAGATGGAGTACCTAAAAAACTTGGAGATCCGGGAATCCCCACTATACCTTGCTCCATCAAAAGAAACTGTGTGAAAACTGCTTTATGTGATTTAGGAGTTGGTGTTCGTGTTATGCCTTTTTCTTTATATAAAAGACTTGATTTGAATAAACTCACACCTACTGAAATATCTTTGCAAATGGCTGATAAATCAACTGCCATTCCTATCGGTATTTGTGAGGATGTCCCGTTCTTGTTGCTAACGTTACTATCTTGACTGACTTTGTTATACTTGAGATGCCCGAGGACGACAACATGTCGATTATCCTTGGTAGACCCTTTTTGAATACTGCAAGGGCTGTTATTGATTGCTACAAAAGAAAGGTCACTTTTCATATCAATGGTAATGAGCACACGGTGCACTTCCCGAAGAAACAATTCCAAGTGAATGGCATTAATGTTATTGAAACATCTCCGACAATCACTATTGGAAGTTTTCAACTACCCCTACCTACTGATAAAAAGAAATATGAAATGCTTATTGTTGGGGACATTCATATCCCCTTGAGGTAACTTAGTGATTTACGAAAGTTCTTCGGTTTCATGCTAATCGAAAGTTGTAGCGACCAGACCTCAAACAGTCTAGTCCCTGTGCATCAGTGTCATCCCTGGATCGGTAATGCTGACACGCACAGTACTTGAAGGATTTATAACAGAGTAGCAATCACACACTTATTACATCGAATAGTCTCAAGAGAGAACTTAATACAATAAATATGGCTTAAGGCCATCTAAAAACAATAACAGCGGAAGGCTTGGAAGATAAAGTGAGTCCATCAACTCCAACGGCATCACTGAGTATAAGACCACGACCTATGGCACCTTACTCGTCTGAAAAGTCTGCAACATGAACGTTGCAACCCGAAAACAGGTCAGCACATGGAATATGCTGGCAAAGTAACACATAGAGAGAAATGAACAGAATAATGCTATGACTACATGCATATTTGGCTGGTGGAAAGCTCTATGGTTACAGTTTTGCGAAAAGCCAATTTTTTCCTACAACAAAGGAATAAATTTTATTTAACTATCATGGTGGTTGTTAAACATTGAGAAGGTACCTCCAACTCAATCCCAATTAAGAACGTGATTAACCCAATCAAATTAAATTAAGTAACATGATGATGAGATTCACATGATAATCCAAGAACTAGATACTCAAGATGTCCATAACCGGGGACACGGCTAACCATGATTAGATTGTACACTCTGCAGAGGTTTGCGCACTTTTCCCCAGAAGACTCGATCGCCTCCGCTTGATTTCTCGCTGTGACGCCCCCGATTTGACCGTACACTAATCATGCACGCAAATGTGCACGACCAAGATCAGGGACTCACGGGAAGATATCACAACACAACTCTACAACATAAATAAGTCATACAAGCATCATAATACAAGCCAGGGGCCTCGAGGGCTCGAATACAAGTGCTCGATCATAGACGAGTCAGCGGAAGCAACAATATCTGAGTACAGACATAAGTTAAACAAGTTTTGCCTTAAGAAGGCTAGCACAAAAGTAGCAGCGATCGAAAAGGCAAGGCCTCCTGCCTGGGACCTCCTAACTACTCCTGGTCGTCGTCAGCGGCCTGCACGTAGTAGTAGGCACCTCCAGTGCCGTAGGTGTCGTCGTCGACGGTGGCGTCTGGCTCCTGAACTCCAGCATCTGGTTGCGACAATCCGGTATAGAAAGGGGAAAAGAGGGAGAAAAGCAACCGTGAGTACTCATCCAAAGTACTCGCAAGCAAGGAGCTACACTACATATGCATGAGTATATGTGTAAAGGGGCATATCAGTGGACTGAACTGCAGAATGCCAGAATAAGAGGGGGATAGCTAGTCCTGTCGAAGACTACGCTTCTGGACATCTCCATCTTGCAGCATGTAGAAGAGAATAGATTGAATTCCTCCAAGTAGCATCGCATAGCATAATCCTACCCGGCAATCCCCTCCTCGACGCCCTGTTAGAGAGCGACCACCGGGTTGTATCTGGCACTTGGAAGGGTGTATTTTATTCAGTATCCAGTTCTAGTTGTCATAAGGTCAAGGCACAACTCCGGGTCGTCCTTTTACCGAGGGACACGGCTATTCGAATAGATAAACTTCCCTGCAGGGGTGCACCACATAACCCAACACGCTCGATCCCAATTGGCCGGACACACTTTCCTGGGTCATGCCCGGCCTCGTAAGATCAACACGTCGCAGCCCCACCTAAGCACAACAGAGAGGTCAGCACGCCGGTCTAACCCTATGCGCGCAGGGGTCTGGGCCCATCGCCCTATGCACACCTGCACGTTGCGTACGCGGCCGGAAGCAGACCTAGCCTAGTGGCGTTCCAGTCCAATCCGGCGCGCGCCACTCAGTCGCTGACGTCAAGAAGGCTTCGGCTGATACCACGACGCCGGGATACCCATAACTACTCCCGCGTAGATGGTTAGTGCGTATAGACCAAATGGCCAGACTCAGATCAAATACCAAGATCTCGTTAAGCGTGTTAAGTATCCGCGAACGCCGACCAGGGCCAGGCCCACCTCTCACCTAGGCGGTCTCAACCTGCCCTGTCGCTCCGCCACAAAGATCCACTTGCGGGTACTCCTACGAGCCGACCCGACTTTAGTCATCACATGTGTCATGTATGTAGTATATAAGTATATACCCGTGATCACCGCCCAGGTGATCACGGCCCGATAGTATAGCACAGCAGACGGACAAGAATGTAGGGCCACTGATGGAAATCTAGCATCCTATACTAAGCATGTAGGATTGCAGGTAAAGGTATCAACAGTAGTAGCAAGGATAGGCTATGCATCAGGATAGAATATCGAAAAGCAGTAACATGCTAAACTACTCTAATGCAAGCAGTATAGAGAATAGAGTAGGCGATATCTGGTGATCAAGGGGGGGGGCTTGCCTGATTGCTCTGGCAAGTAGGAGGGGTCGTCGACTCCGTAGTCGAACTGGGCAGCAGCAGTGTCGGTCTCGTAGTCTACCGGAGAGAAGAGGGGGAAGAAACAGTAAATACAATGCAAACATAAGCATGACGATGCGTGACATGACAGTGAGCGGTGCTAGGGGTGTCCTAACGCGACAGTAGGTGGTACCGGTGAAGGGGGGGAACATCCGGGAGGTATTCCCGATGTTTCGCGTTTTCGGACAGACGGACCGGAGGGGGAAAGTTGCTAGTTCGATAGGTTAGGGAGGTGTGGTGGACGAACGGACTGCGTATTCGGATTCGTCTCGTCGTTCTGAGCAACTTTCATATAGAAATCATTTTCATCCGAGTTACGGTTTAAAAGATATGAATTTTCAAAGTTTATTTGAATTTCTGGAATTATTTAATATCAGAAAAAATGAATTATGACGTCAGCATGAGGTAATGCTGACGTCAGCAGGTCAACTGGTCGGCTGACCAGTCAAACCAGACAGGTGGGTCCAGTGGGACCCACATGTCAGCCTCTGTTAGTCTAACATTTAGTTAAACTAAACTAACAGTATAATTAGAGGGATGGGCCCCACATGTCAGTGACTAATTAGTTAATCTAATTACTTTTAATTATAAAATCATTTTAATTATTTATTTTAAGGGGCGGGGCCCGCACGTCAGTGGCTGGGGCCGCCCAGTCAGCCCAGTTGACCAGGTCAACTGGTCAACAGGTGACCAGGGGGCCCACTGGCAGTGACCCAGGGGGTGGCCCCCAGGTGTGCCACGTCGGACGCCGGCGGGAGGGCACTCCGGCGAGCCCGTACACGGCGACGAGCCTCGGCCGTGGCCGGATTTCGGCCACAGGGGTCCGTTTCACGCGCGCTTGGTCGCGTTCGAACGGCCAAGACGATCCGCGCCGGATGGTGGTAGTGGTTCGTCCGGAGATGGCCGGAAACGGCACCGGCGGTGAGCTTAGCGGCGGCCGGAGTTCGGGGTTGCACGGGCACGGCGATGGGAGGCACGGGAAGGCCAGGCGTGGGGCTCTACGGGGTCCTGGGAGTGCCAGGAGCACGCGGGGACCATCGGTGCGGGCGGAGGAGCTCGGGGTGCGCGAGGACGAGGGGGGGGCAGGCGGGGCGTGGCCGACGCGGGCGCGCGGTCGGGGCGCGAGCGGGCGAAGGCCGTGCGGGCGCGCGTGCGTGGACAGGCGCGGCGGGGCGCGTCTGGGCGCGCCGGAGCGCGAGCGGGGCGGCGGTGACCGAGAGGAGAGGGGCGGGCGACGGAGGCCGGTGGCCTCACCGAGGGATGCAGGGTCACGGCAGTGGGGTCGAGGGGGAGACGGGGGCGACGGCGATGCGGTGTCGAGGCGCAGGCCGGCGAGGAGGAGGAGGCAGGCCGGCGAGGCAGCGCTCCGGCGAGGCGAGGGCGCGGGGTCGAGCGCGACGGCGTCGGTCTCCTCCTCGATCCAGACCGGGGGGGTGAGATATTTCGGGGGGGGAAGCGAGGCCGTCGGTGGGGGGGGCAGGGGATAAGGTGAAGGGGGTTGGGCCGGCCGGCTGGGCCTGGGGTGGCCCAGTTGGGCCAGGTCCAGTGGGGGGGGGGCTTTTGTTCCTTTTTTTTTCTTTGTTCTGTTTTCTGTTTTCTCTTTTTTGTTTATTTCCTTTTCTGTTTTATTTCATTTAAAAGTATTTAGACATTTTATAAAAATGTGTTTTCTCCACCATAATTACCAGTGTATTATTTAGAACCCACTGAACATTTCTGTTTGAATTTTTGAAAACTTTTATTTTCCACTTTGATTATATTTGAAGTTTGAACTAGGAGTTTGACAAGGGTGTGGTTCAAATGTGATCAAGCCCTGTTTAGCAACATGATTAGCTTAATCACAGGGGGTTACTGTAGCATGATTCCCAGGGTGTTACAAATCTCCTCCACTACAAGAAATCTCGTCCCGAGATTTAGGAGGTAGAAGGAAACAGTGCGGGGTATTCTTCGCGCAGACGATCCTCTCGGTCCCAAGTGGCCTCATCTTCAGAATGGTGCGACCACTGGACTTTGAGAAACTTGATCGCCTTCTGACGTGTGCGGCGTTCAGCTTGGTCGAGAATGCGGACCGGATGCTCCTTATAGGAGAGGTCTTGCTGCAATTCGAGCACTTCATGATCCACAGCTCGGATTGGATCCTTGAAGCATCGGCGGAGCTGTGACACATGGAACACATCGTGAACCTGAGAAAGGTTCGGAGGTAGTTCCAGTTGGTATGCCACTTTTCCACGCCTTTCGAGAATAGTGAATGGGCCAATATAGCGAGGAGCTAGTTTGCCCTTGATCCCGAATCGGTGAGCACCCTTCATAGGTGTGACTCGAAGATAAGCCTTTTCGCCAGGTTGATAGACCATGTCTTTATGATGACGGTCATACTGACTCTTCTGACGTGACTGAGCAGTCTTGAGATTCTCGCGAATAATGCGGACTTGTTCTTCGGCATCTTGGATAATATCCGGACCGAAGAGTGGACGTTCCCCAGTTTCTGACCAGTTCAGAGGGGTTCGGCACTTTCGTCCATATAACACCTCGAAGGGGGCCATCTTCAGACTAGCTTGATAGCTATTATTATAGGAGAACTCAGCATACGGGAGAGATTCCTCCCATTTCTTGCCGAAGGAAATAACGCAAGCTCGAAGCATGTCTTCGAGGATTTGATTGACGCGTTCAACTTGTCCTTGCGATTGAGGATGAAACGCAGTACTGAATGACAGATGAGTTCCCATTGCTTCTTGGAAACTTGCCCAGAATCTTGAAGTGAATAAGCTACCACGGTCTGAACTGATAACCAATGGAATACCGTGGAGCGAAACAATCCTGGACATATAGAGCGTTGCCAACTGGCTAGCAGTGATCGTTTCTTTGACTGCCAGGAAATGTGCAACTTTGGAAAGCCGGTCAATGACGACAAGAATAGCATCATTACCTTTCTGCGATTTGGGAAATCCAGTGACGAAGTCCATCTCAACACGGTCCCATTTCCATTCAGGAATAGAGATAGGTTGCAGAGTTCCAGCAGGCCTTTGATGTTCTGCTTTGATACGACGGCAAACGTCACACTCAGCAACATAACGAGCAATGTCTTGCTTCATATTAGTCCACCAGAATCTCTGACGGATATCTTGATACATCTTTGTACTACCAGGATGGATGCACAGAGGCGTATCATGAGCTTCTTTCATAACTTCCTGTGTCATATCCAGGTTTTTCTCTGCACATGGCACCACTAGGCGGCCCTTGAAGTATAGGGCGCCATCTTCAGAAATGGTGAAGAATGAGGGCTTTCCTTCTGCGAGGTAGCGCTTAATCTTGTGGGCTTCAGAGTCATACCCCTGTATTCTCTTGATGGAGTCCAGGAGATCTGGTTCGACGACCAGGGTATTGAG
Organism: Triticum aestivum; assembly: GCF_018294505.1. Lineage (NCBI taxonomy): Eukaryota > Viridiplantae > Streptophyta > Magnoliopsida > Poales > Poaceae > Triticum > Triticum aestivum. The sequence goes on along the minus strand of NC_057808.1, from coordinate 191,457,839 downwards.
GGAACCCTGGGGAACAACACGGAGGTTCATCTTGCGGAACTCCTTAGGAGGGGGAGCGAGTGCACCCGGAGGAACAATATGGAGGTTCACCTTCCTGAATTCTTCAACAAGTGAGGGCTGAACTTTATGAACCTGGAGGTGGTTGCAGTAAGACTTGCGGCTCAAGGCATCAGCCATTACATTAGCCTTGCCTGGCGTATAGGAAATACCCAAGTCAAAGTCTGCAACGAGCTCCATCCATCTCTGTTGACGGAGGTTCAGATCTGGCTGAGTAAACAGATACTTCAGACTTTGGTGGTCAGTGAAGATCTCGCAACGATTACCGAGAAGGTAATGTCGCCACTGCTTCAGCGCATGAATGACAGCAGCAAGTTCGAGGTCGTGAACTGGGTAGTTCTCTTCGTGAGGGCGCAATTTTCGAGAGGCATAAGCAATCACTCTGCGGTCTTGCATTAGGACACAGCCTAATCCTTGATGGGAAGCGTCGCAGTAGATGACAAAGTCCTTCTTAGTATCAGGTGGAGCTAGAACTGGGGCAGAAGTCAACTTGTCTTTGAGTGCTTGGAAACTTTCCTGACATTTGTCTGTCCATTGGAACTTGACGCCCTTATGTAACAGGTTAGTCAGAGGCCTGGCGATCTTGGAGAAGTTCTCGACAAATCGACGGCAATAGCTGGCGAGACCGAGAAAACTTCTGACTTGCTTAACGTTCTTGGGAGGAGTCCAATCAAGAATAGTCTGAACTCGCTCGGGGTTGACGGCAATACCATCCTTAGAGATGACATGCCCGAGATAGGTTACTTCGGGTAGCCAAAATTCACATTTAGAGAACTTGGCATATAGTTGATGTTCTCGTAGCTTTTCCAGCACAAGACGAAGATGTTCAGCATGTTCTTCTTCGTTCTTGGAAAATATCAGGATATCATCCAGATAAACCACGACGAACTTGTCGAGGTAATCCATGAATATGTAGTTCATCATACGAGAGAAGGTGGCTGGAGCATTGGTTAAACCGAAAGACATGACGGTGTACTCGTATGAACCATAGCGAGTCACGAAGGCGGTCTTTGGGATATCCTCTTCGCGAACACGGATCTGGTGGTAGCCCAACCTCAAGTCGAGCTTAGAGAACACTGACGAACCCGCCAGTTGATCATACAGATCATTGATCCGAGGAAGAGGGTATTTATTCTGAATGGTAGCTTGGTTTATAGGACGGTAGTCTTGAACTAACCGGTTTGTCCCATCCTTCTTCTTGACAAAGAGAGAAGGTGCTCCCCAAGGAGAGCAACTTGGGCGAATGAATCCTTTGCGAAGAGACTTGTCGATTTCCTCCTTAAGCTCAAGGAGTTCATGCGGCGGCATTTTGTAGGGTCGCTTGGCTATAGGAGTGGTGCCTGGTTTCAAGTCGATGATGAATTCGACAGCTCTAGCAGGGGGAATCCCTGGAAGTTCTTCAGGGAAGACGTCGAGGAATTCACGCACGACGGGAATATTTTCAATGCCCTCGAGTGGTGCAGCGTTCAATGCATTCAATGCATAGAGCCTTGCCTCGGCATTTTGCACCAGATTAGCTTGGTAAGCAACTATTTCATCTGAAGGGTGTAGCAGATGGACGGTTTTAGTGGCGCAAACTATAGAAGCAGTATGCGCTTTCAACCAATCCATACCCAAAATGAGGTCGATGTTAGACGACTTCAGGATAATGGGAGAGGCATAGAATTCCAGCCCTTCGATTTCCACGGGGACATCGATGCCAACCAAGGAGGTTTGACACTGTCCCACGGGGGTTTTGACCAATACAGAGGTGTTCATCTCCTCACATTTAACGTCGTGCTTGTATGCAAAATCTTCTGACATGAATGAATGCGATGCACCTGTATCAAATAAAACGGATGCTGGTACTGAATTTACGAGGAGTGTACCCATCACAGTAGCAGGCTGGTCTTGAGCTTCGTTGAGATCAACGTGGTTGGCATGAGCACGACCATAAGGCTTAGCATTGTTGTTGCGAGGCTGATTGTTACCACGGCCAGTTGCTGGAAGGGCCAGTTGATTCTGGTTCTGGTTGCATTCTCTAGCACGGTGTCCTGGTTGACCACACCTGAAGCACAAGCCATTATTCGGAGTGGGAACAGGAGCTTGGGATGGTGGAGCCGGAAGTCTTGACTGCCTAGTTGGTGGTGGAGGCAGACGAGGTGCAGCATAGGTCTGCCTTGGGGCAGATGCATTTGGACGGTACATGCTGTTCGGGATCCATATCTTACGCTTCTGTGAGGGCGGGCCCGAAGATGAGCCCGTGTCACGGTTGCGTCTGTGAGAGCTCTGGTATTCCTGCAGACCAGTTTCGACATTGATGGCCTTGTTCACCAAGGTGGCGAAATCAGCAAAGTCATGCACTAGAAGTGCGAGCTTGATGTCAGCTTGAAGGCCATCACGGAACTTCTCCTGTCTGCGTGCATCAGTTGCAATGTCTTCTTCAGCATAGCGGGACAAGTCCAGAAACTCCCGCTGATAAGCTTCGACAGTTTTGTTGCCTTGGGTGAGGTTGCGGAACTCACGCTTCTTCCGGTCCATGACTCCTTGAGGAATGAAGCGGGCACGGAAAGCAGCTTGGAAGTCTGGCCATGTGATGATTGTTCCAGCTGGCAGAGTACGCCTGTGGCTGTCCCACCATTGAGCTGCGGGTCCCTTCAAGAAGAAGGAAGCAAAGGTGACATAGCTGGCAGGGGCTACATCAGCAGACTCCATCTCATAGGTGATGTCACGAAGCCAGTCATCAGCATCCAGAGGCTGAGTTGAGCTGCGGTAGATGGTTGGGTTGAGGCGTATGAAATCTTGAAGAGTCACTTGGGCTTGCTGCTGGTTCATATTGGGGCGAGGAAACTGAGCCATCATATTTTCCATGAATTGGCGGTTCAGTTCGAACTGTTGGATCATACCAGCCATGTACTCAGGTGGTGGTGGGGCATCGCCACCACGGCCACGACCACCTGGTCTAACCATCCTGCTAATATATAACAGGGGTAGTTCAGCATTTAGAAAATTTGCAATGACAAGAATCATTCATGATGAAACATGCATAATGAAAGGAGCACGATAGCTACTACTCAGTAGTCGGCATAGCTTACAAAAGGGGTCATGCATAGAGTTCAGTACACAGGGTTCAGTACATAGACTAAAACATCATAGGCGGCACACAGGCTCGCGGCGAATGCCTTTAACACTACAAACAAGCCTACATCAGTCCCAAGAGGTACTGTGGAGGTAATCGTAGCCCGACAGCTGGTAGTGAGGCAACAGATAGCCCTCCACGTCAGCAGACTGGGGGCCGCGGATACTCAGGTGTAGAGCCCGACGCTCAGGTGGCAGAAGAGAACCAAGTGCGGGAGAGTAGCCTCCCACCTCTGGCCAACCGACACCGTGGGGCATCACGGTCCTGGCTGGGTAGATCGCAGTACGCGGTACCTGTCCAGACCGGACAAAGGGGTGCAGCAGCGTCAGAGCACGGAAAAGGTGCTGCCGGGTGGTGTTCATCTCGTGGCGAAGAGCTCGGTTAGCTCGATCCAGCCCATCAGCATGCAGAACCAGGTGCTGATGGTAGAAGGGCTCTCGGATGACAGTGGAGTAGGCAGCAGTATAGTATCCCTCCGCACCAACATCAGAGGCGATAGCAATGTGCCTGAAAGGGGAGGTGTCCAACTCCTGATACTCTCCACGAAGACGTGTCAGAGCAGCATAGGCAGCATCGTGGACAGCCATATCGATGGTCACACCAACACCATGTGCGGTGTGCAGCACAGTAGTGGAGTCATACTCCCGAGAGTAGAGGTGGACGATCGCACGGTACTGCTCCTGGTTAAAGTCCTGGTACTCCTCGTAGACGGTGTACTCAGGGTGCCAGCGATAACCCAGATAGGTCATCATCTCAGCTAGCACCGCAGGTGATCCCGAGGCACCAATGGTCGTCGTGTGGCGAACGACCTGCCTCGTGGATTCCATCTGAAAGCAAAGACGTTTCAAAGGAGTCAAATGACAGTGTGTGAATTGTTCAAAATACTATTCTAAGAAACAACTATGGCCTATCCAACTTTGGGGTGAACGCGGTCACGGGATCCTAGTGTTAAAGTTAGTAAATTCGTTTAACCCGAGTAGAAGAGAGTTCAGAGTCCCAGAGTAAAGGTCGAGGAGTAAAAGATCCTAGTACCACCCAATGGCGACGTGGGCCCATAAGACACACAGCCATGTTAGTAAAAGTTTTGTAACGTCTAGACTCGACTTCGGCCAAGGAGTGTGGAAAGGGGGATTCCTACAGGCAGTCGGCTCTGATACCGCCCCCGATTTGACCGTACACTAATCATGCACGCAAATGTGTACGACCAAGATCAGGGACTCACGGGAAGATATCACAACACAACTCTACAACATAAATAAGTCATACAAGCATCATAATACAAGCCAGGGGCCTCGAGGGCTCGAATACAAGTGCTCGATCATAGACGAGTCAGCGGAAGCAACAATATCTGAGTACAGACATAAGTTAAACAAGTTTTGCCTTAAGAAGGCTAGCACAAAAGTAGCAACGATCGAAAAGGCAAGGCCTCCTGCCTGGGACCTCCTAACTACTCCTGGTCGTCGTCAGCGGCCTGCACGTAGTAGTAGGCACCTCCAGTGCCGTGGGAGTCGTCGTCGACGGTGGCGTCTGGCTCCTGAACTCCAGCATCTGGTTGCGACAATCCGGTATAGAAAGGGGAAAAGAGGGAGAAAAGCAACCGTGAGTACTCATCCAAAGTACTCGCAAGCAAGGAGCTACACTACATATGCATGAGTATATGTGTAAAGGGGCATATCAGTGGACTGAACTGCAGATTGCCAGAATAAGAGGGGGATAGCTAGTCCTGTCGAAGACTACGCTTCTGGACATCTCCATCTTGCAGCATGTAGAAGAGAATAGATTGAATTCCTCCAAGTAGCATCGTATAGCATAATCCTACCCGGCAATCCCCTCCTCGACGCCCTGTTAGAGAGCGACCACCGGGTTGTATCTGGCACTTGGAAGGGTGTATTTTATTCAGTATCCAGTTCTAGTTGTCATAAGGTCAAGGCACAACTCCGGGTCGTCCTTTTACCGAGGGACACGGCTATTCGAATAGATAAACTTCCCTGCAGGGGTGCACCACATAACCCAACACGCTCGATCCCAATTGGCCGGACACACTTTCCTAGGTCATGCCCGGCCTCGTAAGATCAACACGTCGCAGCCCCACCTAAGCACAACAGAGAGGTCAGCACGCCGGTCTAACCCTATGCGCGCAGGGGTCTGGGCCCATCGCCCTATGCACACCTGCACGTTGCGTACGCGGCCGGAAGCAGACCTAGCCTAGTGGCGTTCCAGTCCAATCCGGCGCGCGCCACTCAGTCGCTGACGTCAAGAAGGCTTCGGCTGATACCACGACGCCGGGATACCCATAACTACTCCCGCGTAGATGGTTAGTGCGTATAGACCAAATGGCCAGACTCAGATCAAATACCAAGATCTCGTTAAGCGTGTTAAGTATCCGCGAACGCCGACCAGGGCCAGGCCCACCTCTCACCTAGGCGGTCTCAACCTGCCCTGTCGCTCCGCCACAAAGATCCACTTGCGGGTACTCCTACGAGCCGACCCGACTTTAGTCATCACATGTGTCATGTATGTAGTATATAAGTATATACCTGTGATCACCGCCCAGGTGATCACGGCCCGATAGTATAGCACAGCAGACGGACAAGAATGTAGGGCCACTGATGGAAATCTAGCATCCTATACTAAGCATGTAGGATTGCAGGTAAAGGTATCAACAGTAGTAGCAAGGATAGGCTATGCATCAGGATAGAATATCGAAAAGCAGTAACATGCTAAACTACTCTAATGCAAGCAGTATAGAGAATAGAGTAGGCGATATCTGGTGATCAAGGGGGGGGGGCTTGCCTGATTGCTCTGGCAAGTAGGAGGGGTCGTCGACTCCGTAGTCGAACTGGGCAGCAGCAGTGTCGGTCTCGTAGTCTACCGGAGAGAAGAGGGGGAAGAAACAGTAAATACAATGCAAACATAAGCATGACGATGCGTGACATGACAGTGAGCGGTGCTAGGGGTGTCCTAACGCGACAGTAGGTGGTACCGGTGAAGGGGGGGAACACCCGGGAGGTATTCCCGATGTTTCACGTTTTCGGACAGACGGACCGGAGGGGGAAAGTTGCTAGTTCGATAGGTTAGGGAGGTGTGGTGGACGAACGGACTGCGTATTCGGATTCGTCTCGTCGTTCTGAGCAACTTTCATATAGAAAACATTTTCATCCGAGTTACGGTTTAAAAGATATGAATTTTCAAAGTTTATTTGAATTTCTGGAATTATTTATATTCAGAAAAATGAATTATGACGTCAGCATGAGGTAATGCTGACGTCAGCAGGTCAACTGGTCGGCTGACCAGTCAAACCAGACAGGTGGGTCCAGTGGGACCCACATGTCAGCCTCTGTTAGTCTAACATTTAGTTAAACTAAACTAACAGTATAATTAGAGGGATGGGCCCCACATGTCAGTGACTAATTAGTTAATCTAATTACTTTTAATTATAAAATCATTTTAATTATTTATTTTAAGGGGCGGGGCCCGCACGTCAGTGGCTGGGGCCGCCCAGTCAGCCCAGTTGACCAGGTCAACTGGTCAACAGGTGACCAGGGGGCCCACTGGCAGTGACCCAGGGGGTGGCCCCCAGGTGTGCCACGTCGGACGCCGGCGGGAGGGCACTCCGGCGAGCCCGTACACGGCGACGAGCCTCGGCCGTGGCCGGATTTCGGCCACAGGGGTCCGTTTCACGCGCGCTTGGTCGCGTTCGAACGGCCAAGACGATCCGCGCCGGATGGTGGTAGTGGTTCGTCCGGAGATGGCCGGAAACGGCACCGGCGGTGAGCTTAGCGGCGGCCGGAGTTCGGGGTTGCACGGGCACGGCGATGGGAGGCACGGGAAGGCCAGGCGTGGGGCTCTACGGGGTCCTGGGAGTGCCAGGAGCACGCGGGGACCATCGGTGCGGGCGGAGGAGCTCGGGGTGCGCGAGGACGAGGGGGGGCAGGCGGGGCGTGGCCGACGCGGGCGCGCGGTCGGGGCGCGAGCGGGCGAAGGCCGTGCGGGCGCGCGTGCGTGGACAGGCGCGGCGGGGCACGTCTGGGCGCGCCGGAGCGCGAGCGGGGCGGCGGTGACCGAGAGGAGAGGGGCGGGCGACGGAGGCCGGTGGCCTCACCGAGGGATGCAGGGTCACGGCAGTGGGGTCCAGTGGGGGGGGGCTTTTGTTCCTTTTTTTTTTCTTTGTTCTGTTTTCTGTTTTCTCTTTTTTGTTTATTTCCTTTTCTGTTTTATTTCATTTAAAAGTATTTAGACATTTTATAAAAATGTGTTTTCTCCACCATAATTACCAGTGTATTATTTAGAACCCACTAAACATTTCTGTTTGAATTTTTGAAAACTTTTATTTTCCACTTTGATTATATTTGAAGTTTGAACTAGGAGTTTGACAAGGGTGTGGTTCAAATGTGATCAAGCCCTGTTTAGCAACATGATTAGCTTAATCACAGGGGGTTACTGTAGCATGATTCCCAGGGTGTTACACTCGCACTACATGGTGTTTGAGAAACGGATGACCGAGACACAGTCTTTCAGAAACAATACTCTTTACTCCGGGTGGACAGTTACACCTACTTTCCCTACATATGCTAGCCCACCTCTTCAAGAGGTCATGTAACCTACTCAACTATGCTAGAGCCCATAATAGCTTGTGGCTGCACACGGAAGTTTCTAGCATGAATAATCTCATGATCCCTTTGAGCCTGGGTGGCGGTCCATAGGATGATCACACGGGTACTCCGGGATATCCAAAAATACAGGCAACACTGGGTTCTCCAGGTGCCTCAATCCACCCAGATGTAAATTAAAGTAACCACCTTAAGTTGAACCATTAATTAACAATCTCACATATGTCATGAAAATTCACTCGAACCCAATCCACGTCTACGAGCATAGCATAGCAATATAAGCAAACGTAGAAGTAACTCCCAAAGGTTTGATAATAAACAGGGCAATAGGTACTACCTCATCTACTTCCCAAAACCCACATATTAATCAGATCCTAATCATGCAATTGTTTGAGGATTGATCTAATGCAACAAAACTGGGTGGTAAAGAGGTATGATCAAAGTGTTACTTGCCTTGCTGATGATCCGTGAAACCTAGAGACTCGTAGTAGCACGCTTCGCACTTCGGGTACTCTATCGCAAACAAACAATACATACATAAGCAATCAAGCAAGGGTGCACAGGTAAAACTCGAAATAAGAGATCCAACCAGAAAGTTCAACTTAAGAACTCCGGTTTGCAAAAAAATTCAAATCGAACGAAGCAACGAAACTCAAACGGCGAAAGAAACAAGCTTCGTTTACTAATCTGGACCTAAGTCAAATTTTACAGTAGCCAAAAACTTGTTTAGGTTGGTTAAACAGAAAGAGGGTTTCGAGATGAAACTCTAGGCGCTTGAATCGCCTGATTCCGATAAACGAGCGAAAAGTTATACTAAAACGAAAATCGGATCAGAAATCGCGATCGAAAATAATCGCGGAAAAATCTGAGAAAAAGAAAAACTAACGAACAGGCTAACGAACGAACGTTCGCTGTCTGCGGTTAAACGACGAAAACCGTTCGTTAAAACAAACGTACGAACGAACGTCCGCAAAATAAATAAACCGATCTATTAAAAAAACGAAAACTAGGGTTATCTGAAAAAAACAAATCGGTTTTCTCTCAAAAACCGGCGGCGGCAGGGCGTCTACCTCGGCGGGGCTCCAGCAAGATCCGGCGGGGTCCGGTGGGGCGGCGGGCGGCAATGGCATGTGGCGGCGCTAGGCGGCAGCGGCGGCGCTAGGCGGCGGGGTGGCTCGGGCGGTGGTGGCGGGGGCGGTGGCGGCGGTATTTAAGAGGAGGGGGGCGGCGGCTGGCTTGGGGGAGGGGCCGTCTCGGGAGGCGTGCTCCTCCCGGACTCGGGCGGCAGCGGCGGCTTCGCTCGGGACTCCGGTCCCGAGCCGGTGCGGGAGACGGCGGCGGCGCGGGCTTGGCCCGGCTCGGCTGGGCCTTAGGCCCAGTCGGGCGCGCGAACAGTTTTTTTTTTAAATAACGTTCCGCCGAAACTTAAATAAATCCTAGAAAATTAAATAAAAAACTAAAAATGCCAAAACAAATTTTCTTTGTCTAAATAATATATTTAGAACAAGATGAACATTTATTTGGGCCTAAAATGCAATTTTGAAAAACGCATATTTTTTCCCAATTCAAATAAAATCAAATAAAATCCAAATAAAATCAAATATTTGTTTTTAATATTTTTCCTCCAATATTTCATTATCTTTGGAGAAGTCATATTATCCCCTCTCATATATTTTGATATGAAATATTTTTGGAGAGAAAAATAATTAAAACAAATGATCCTATTTTCAAGATTTGAGAAAACCCAAATATGAAAATAACGAAATCCCCAACTCTCTCCGTGGGTCCTTGAGTTGCGTAGAATTTCTAGGATCGCAAAACAAAATGCAATAAAATATGTTATGCATGATGATCTAATGTATAACATTCCAAATTGAAAATTTGGGATGTTACAAACCTACCCCTCCTTAAGATGAATCTCGCCCTCGAGATTCGGGTTGGCTAGAAAATAGGTGAGAGTGGTCCTTCCATAGATCTTCCTCTCGCTCCCAGGTGGCTTCATCCTCGGTATGGTGACTCCACTGAACTTTGCAAAACTTGATAACCTTGCTGCGGGTGACTCGGCTGGCATATTCAAGAATCTTGACTGGTTTCTCCTCATAGGTCAAATCACTATCCAGCTGAATCGCTTCCAATGGCACTGTATCTCTCAGTGGTATCTCACCCATCTCTGCGTGGCACTTCTTTAGCTGAGAAACATGGAACACATCGTGAACTCCCGACAATCCTTCGGGCAATTCCAACTTGTAAGCAACTTCTCCCATACGCTCCAAAACTTTGTATGGTCCTACAAAACGTGGCGCTAACTTTCCCTTAACTCCAAAGCGCTTCACTCCTCGAAGTGGTGATACACGAAGATAAACTCTGTCTCCGACTTTGTAAACTGTCTCCTTGCATTTAGAATCTGCATAGCTCTTCTGCCTGGACTGGGCTACCTTGAGCCTATCGCGAATCAACTTCACCTTATGTTCAGACTCTTTAATCAAATCTGGTCCAAACAACTGGCGGTCTCCAACTTCATCCCACAACAAAGGTGTCCTGCATCTCCTTCCGTACAGAGCTTCAAAAGGGGCCATCTTCAAACTGGATTGATAACTGTTGTTGTAAGAGAACTCTGCATATGGCAAATTGTCGACCCAACTAGATCCATAATCTAGCGCACAAGCTCTCAGCATGTCCTCCAAAATCTGATTGACTCTCTCGATCTGTCCGTCTGTCGGTGGATGAAAGGCTGTACTGAACTATAGCCTGGTACCCAAAGTTTCGTGCAACTGTTTCCAAAACCTTGAAGTAAACTGGGTTCCTCTATCTGATACAATGGTCCTCGGAACTCCATGTAGACATACGATCCTGGTCATGTATATCTTTGCCAACTTAGCACTTGTATAAGTGGTCTTTACTGGGATGAAATGAGCTACCTTCGTCAAACGATCGACTACAACCCATATCGAGTCATAGCCTGAACGAGTCCTGGGCAATCCTGTGATAAAATCCATGCCTAGCTTATCCCACTTCCATTCGGGTATCGGCAATGGTTGTAGCAATCCTGCCGGCTTCTGATGCTCTGCCTTCACTCTCTGACATACATCACAAACTGCTACATACTCCGCAATATCCTTCTTCATTCCGGTCCACCAGAAACTGTCCTTTAAATCTAGGTACATCTTGGTATTTCCTGGGTGAATCGAATATGGTGAATCATGGGCCTCTTGCAAAATCAACTTCCTGATCTCCGGATCATTGGGCACATAAACGCGGTCCTCAAACCATAAGGTATCGTGTTCATCCTCACAAAATCCCTTGGCTTTTCCTTTGCTCATCCTTTCCTTTATCTCAGCAATCTCCTTATCTGTCTTCTGAGCTTCTCTGATCTTATCCATCAAAGTAGACTGAATATCCAATGCTGCTACAAAGCCTCTTGGAACTATTTCCAAACATAGTTCGCGAAGATCCTCTGCTAACTCCTTGGGTAACTCTCCGGTCATGAGTGTGTTGACATGGCTCTTGCGGCTCAACGCATCAGCTACTACGTTAGCCTTCCCTGGGTGATAATGCAATCTCATATCATAATCCTTAATGAGCTCCAACCATCTCCTTTGCCTGAGATTTAACTCCTTCTGCATGAAAATGTACTTCAAACTCTTGTGATCCGTGTACACCTCACAATGGTTTTCGATGAGAAAATGTCTCCATGTCTTCAATGCATGCACTACGGCTGCTAACTCCAAATCATGTGTAGCATAATTCAACTCATGGGGTTTAAGCTGCCGTGAGGCATATGAAAGAACTCTTCCCTCCTGCATAAGTACGGCTCCAAGTCCTCGACGAGAAGCGTCGCAATATACTTCATAATCCTTGCGTTGATCTGGCAGAATCAACACTGGCGCGGTAACTAAATGTTTCTTCAACTCCTGGAAACTAGCCTCACATTCCTCAGTCCAATTGAACTTGGTGTCTTTCTTCAACAACTCCGTCATAGGCTTTGCAATCTTCGAGAAATTCTCAATAAATCTCCGGTAGTATCCTGCGAGTCCAAGAAAACTCCGGATTTCTCCAACTGTCGTGGGTGACTCCCAATTTGTCACAGTGTTAACCTTGGTGGGATCTACTGCTATTCCTTCTCCGGATATAACATGTCCAAGGAATCCAACTTCCTTTAACCAAAACTCGCACTTGCTGAACTTGGCATATAACTGATGTTCTCTGAGCTTTCCAAGTACCAAACGCAAATGCTCCTTATGCTCTTCTTCATTCTTCGAATAGACCAGAATATCATCAATGAACACTACGACGAACTTATCCAAAAACTCCATAAACACTTTTTTCATCATGTTCATGAAATAGGCAGGTGCGTTAGTCAGGCCAAATGACATAACTGTGTACGCATATAGCCCATACCTTGTGGTAAAAGCTGTCTTGGGTATATCCTGCTCTCGAATCTTCAACTGGTGGTATCCTGACCGCAAATCAATCTTGGAAAATACTTTAGCTCCTTGTAGTCGGTCAAACAGATCATTGATCATCGGCAGTGGGTACTTGTTCTTGATTGTTACTTCATTCAATCCACGATAATCAACAACCATCCTCAACGATCCATCTTTCTTCTCCACTAGAAGTACTGGTGTTCCCCAAGGTGACGAACTTGGGCGAATATATCCTTTATCCAATAACTCCTTAATCTGCTTCTTAATTTCTTCCAAATCCTTAGCGGGCATCCTGTACGGTCTCTTAGATATTGGCCCTGTGCCTGGCAAAAGCTCAATCAAAAACTTACCTATTACTGCATCAGGCTGGGCTTCTACCTCCTCCACGTTAACGTGGTTCACTTGTCCTCTGTTGAAAGGGTTCGGCTTCTTCCCCGAGCTTCCATTGCCATTTCCATTCTTTGCTTCCGGACAATCAGTGGCATAATGTCCAGTCTTCTGGCACTTGAAACAAGTAACGTGGCTTAGATCCCTCTTGGCTGGGGTTGATGGGTTGGTACGATTCTGTCCGTTGCTTCCTCCATTTCCATTGCCATTCTTGGGGCCACTATGATTGTGCGAGCTCCCTCCATTGTGATTGTGACCTCCATGGTTATGCTGAAGGTGTCCTCCCGAGTTCGGGGTAAAACGAGGCTTCTGATGAGCTCCTGTACTGTACTTTCCTTGTCCATACTTCCTCTTACGGCTCTCAATCTGCTGCTGCTTCCCTTCAATCATGAGAGCTCTGTCTACCAACTCCTGGTAGTTGTTAAAAGTTGCCACCATCAACTGCATGCTCAGCTCATCATTCAGTCCTTCCAGAAACTTCTCCTGCTTAGCTGCATCCGTAGCAACGTCATCTGGGGCATAACGTGCTAACTTACTGAAATCCTCCACGTACTAGCCTACGGTACGTCCTCCTTGGCGTAAGTTGCGAAACTCACGCTTCTTCATGGCCATAGCTCCTGCTGAAACATGGGCAATACGGAAAGCTTGCTGAAACTGGTCCCATGTGACAGTGTCAATGGGTTGAGTGGCTGTGTAATTCTCCCACCATGATGTTGCGGGTCCATCAAGCTGATGTGCGGCAAAACGCACTCTCTCCGCATCTGTGCATCCTGCAGTGGTCAGCTCCCTTCCAACCTTGCGGAGCCAATCATCTGCCACAATCGGCTCGGTGCTACTAGAGAACACCGGTGGATTCAGCCTAAGAAAACGGACTAAGTGATCAACAGGTGGTGGTGGTGGTGGGTTGTTGTTGTTGTTGCCATAACCGGGGACACGGCTAACCATGATTAGATTGTACACTCTGCAGAGGTTTGCCCACTTTTCCCCACAAGACTCGATCGCCTCCGCTTGATTTCTCGCACTACATGGTGTTTGAGAAATGGATGACCGAGACACAGTCTTTCAGAAACAATACTCTTTACTCCGGGTGGACAGTTACACCTACTTTCCCCTACATCTGCTAGCCCACCTCTTCAAGAGGTCATGTAACCTACTCAACTATGCTAGAGCCCATAATAGCTTGTGGCTGCACACGGAAGTTTCTAGCATGAATAATCTCATGATCCCTTTGAGCCTGGGTGGCAGTCCATAGGATGATCACACGGGTACTCTGGGATATCCAAAAATACATGCAACACTGGGTTCTCCAGGTGCCTCAATCCACCCAGATGTAAATTAAAGTAACCACCTTAAGTTGAACCATTAATTAACAATCTCACATATGTCATGAAAATTCACTCGAACCCAATCCACGTCTACGAGCATAGCATAGCAATATAAGCAAACGTAGAAGTAACTCCCAAAGGTTTGATAATAAACAGGGCAATAGGTACTACCTCATCTACTTCCCAAAACCCACATATTAATCAGATCCTAATCATGCAATTGTTTGAGGATTGATCTAATGCAACAAAACTGGGTGGTAAAGAGGTATGATCAAAGTGTTACTTGCCTTGCTGATGATCCGTGAAACCTAGAGACTCATAGTAGCACGCTTCGCACTCCGGGTACTCTATCGCAAACAAACAATACATACATAAGCAATCAAGCAAGGGTGCACGGGTAAAACTCGAAATAAGAGATCCAACCAGAAAGTTCAACTTAAGAACTCCGGTTTGCAAAAAATTCAAATCAAACAAAGCAACGAAACTCAAACGGCGAAAGAAACAACCTTCGTTTACTAATCTGGACCTAAGTCAAATTTTACAGTAGCCAAAAACTTGTTTAGGTTGGTTAAACAGAAAGAGGGTTTCGAGATGAAACTCTAGGCGCTTGAATCGCCTGATTCCGATAAACGAGCGAAAAGTTATACTAAAACGAAAATCGGATCAGAAATCGCGATCGAAAATAATCGCGGAAAAATCCGAGAAAAAGAAAAACTGACGAAGAGGCTAACGAACGAACGTTCGCTGTCTGCGGTTATACGACGAAAACCATTCGTTAAAATGAATGTGCGGACGAACGTCCGCAAAATAAATAAACCGAAAATAAAACCGATCTATTCAAAAAAATGAAAACTAGGGTTTTCTGGAAAAAAAACAAATCGGTTTTCTTTCAAAAACCGGCGGCGGCGGGGCGTCTACCTCAGTGGGGATCCGGCGAGATCCGGCGGCTCCGGCGGGGTCCGGTGGGGCGGCGGGGCGGCAACGGGAGGCGGCGGCGGCGGCGCTAGGCAGCAGCGGCAGCGGCGGCGCTAGGCGGCGGGGTGGCTCGGGCGATGGTGGTGGGGGTCGGTGGCGGCGGTATTTAAGAGGAGGGGGGCGGCGGCTGGCTTGGGGGAGGGGCCGTCTCGGGAGGCGTGCTCCTCCCGGACTCGGGCGGCGGCGGCGGCTTCGCTCGGGACTCCGGTCCCGAGCCGGTGCGGGAGACGGCGGCGGCGCGGGCTTGGCCCGACTCGGCTGGGCCTTCGGCCCAGTCGGGCGCGCGAACAGTTTTTTTTTAAATAACGTTCCGCCGAAACTTAAATAAATCCTAGAAAAATAAATAAAAAACTAAAAATGCCAAAACAAACTTTCTCTGTCTAAATAAAATATTTAGAACAAGATGAACATTTATTTGGGCCTAAAATGCAATTTTGAAAAACGCATATTTTTTTCCTAATTCAAATAAAATCCAAATCAAATCAAATCTTTGTTTTTAATATTTTTCCTCTGATATTTCATTATTTTTGGAGAAGTCATATTATCCCCTCTCATATATTTTGATATGAAATATTTTCGGAGAGAAAAATAATTAAAACAAATGATCCTATTTTCAAAATTTGGGAAAACCCAAATATGAAAATAACGAAATCCCCAACTCTCTCCGTGGGTGCTTGAGTTGCGTAGAATTTCTAGGATCGCAAAACAAAATGCAATAAAATATGTTATGCAGGATGATCTAATGTATAACATTCCAAATTGAAAATTTGGGATGTTACAAAAGTGGTTGTTAATAATACTTGATCAACCTTATTAATGGATCATTTTTGAGAGGTATGAAGTTGATGAATTTAGTGAGCACTACCTTCTGTCCCTACCTTTTGTTTTCTGTTTTTATTAGTTAAGTAAAATAAAATGCCATGTTTTGTCTGTTTTATGAATTTTCACCGCCACTAGCTTGCACTTTCCTGTTGTGCATTATTTTGCTCTATTTATTGCGAAGTGTTTACTTGCAAGAGAAAAGGTTGGCGCACTCAGTGCCCCAGACTTCGTTGTTTTACGCCGTGCACTTTATGGCGACAACACTTATAGTTTGGGGGCTATTGTGGCACGCCGCCTCCACATTAACAGATCCAAGGGTAAAATACATGGTGGTATTTATGCTACTCATTTAGCGAGTCACTTTAACATTCAGATACGCCAGCATGATTATCCTTTACCTAAGGTTTATTTAGATTGTCAGGCCATGGAACACCACCAGTTTATTGCTGGCGATAACACTAACACTCCTATTCCTTATAACCTGGTTTTCAGTGTGGACACTCGTGATATTATTCCATTTCCTGCACCTACTTTGTTTGATCCTATTGCCAGGGGAGGATACAGGATTATGCCTGAGGACATTGTTGCTTACCGGAACAATCTGGCGACGGTAGAGGAGGAGCCTTAGGAGTGGGACCCTCAGGTGCCTCCTCCCCGGCACTTCAACATAGGACCCCATGGTTTCTTTGAGTGGTGATCACCAAGTTAGGCCAAAAGCCTAAGCTTGGGGGAGTACGTATTTCCACCGACATTACATTCACGTTCACACATTTCATTCCAGTTGTCGGTGTCCACACTTTTTCATTGTATCATCCATGTTAAATTTATTTCCCACCTTCTTCTTGTGTGCTAGAAAAACTTTGAGAAAATCCAAAAATATATTTCCTGCTTCTTTTCAGTTTTTCTCCCTAGTTTAAATTGTTGTAGTACTAAAAAGAAAACCCAAAAAGATTTCCTTGCTCTTCTTTTGCTTGTTGGGAGCTTTCCCGTGTAAAAAGTTTTTCTCGTTTTTGTTTTTCCTTCTATAAATTACTTTCTTTCAGAAAAACAAAAACTCCAAAAATATTTCAGTGTGTTTCCATGTTTTCTTTTTCTTTTTATTGAGTCATACCGAGGAGAAGACCATGATGGAAATGTTGAGTGGCTCTCATATGCATTATTGTTGATCTAACAAAGAGCCCATATTACTTTGTCTTCTCACGTTGAATAAAATGTTTGCAGATTCCAGCTTAGTCCACGATACTCTTGCACTATTATTATTTTCAAATCGTTCGATCGTGCAAGTGAAAGGCAATAATGACGATATTTGATGCACTAGCTGTGGCAGAGAGAAGCGGGTATGAACTCGACTTGTTCTGTTTTTGTAAATATGTTTAACCTAGCATCCATGATTCAGCGTATTATGATTAAACTTGTTTACAATGATAATTAGAGATTATAGTTTCTCATGCCATGCTTAAGTAGCTAGGAGTGGATAATGATTTATCTTGAATGTCAACATTGCATTAAAATGATTGTGATGTAGTATGATGATATGGTATCCTCCTCTGAATGTTCGAGTGGCTTGACTTGGCACATGTTCATGCATGTAGTTGAATCAAAACCAACATAGCCTCTATTATATTTATGTTCATGGTGTTCATATCCTACTCATGCTAGTATCCAATGTTACTTATGCATAATGCATGTTCATGACCGCTTTTGCTCTCTAGTTGGCCGCTTCTCAACCTATTTGCTAGCCTTCACCTATACTAAGCAGGAACTCTGCTTGTGCATCAAAAACCTGAAACCCAAGTTATTCCAGATGAGTCCATCATACCTACCTATATGCGGTATTACCCTGCCGTCCTAAGTAAATTTGCATATGCCACCTCTAAAAACTTCAAATAAATATCCTTTTTGTGTGCCTGGATTGTTTATGGAGTGACAGGAGGTAGTCAGTATCTTCCATGCTAAGCGAGTTATTCTCATGATAAGTGTTTATTCACTTGTCCTTGCACGAGAGGGGTGGTAATAGGGATTCCCAGTCCCGAACTCAAATTGCAAATAATTAAACAAAACTCCCCTGGGACTATTGTTGGTATGGACGGCACCCATTGTTCCGGACAAGCCGTGGAGTGCGATTGTTGGTGGAGGGGAGTAAACCTTTTTTTATCGCTTGGAAACCGCCACTAATGTGTTTAGCATGGAAAATACCGATAACTAATGGTCGCGAAGTAAACAAGAAGGGTGCATTTCTCAAAACTTCATTTACCTCTATTTTAAAAACTTGAGCTCTGGCACCGCTGCAAATCACTGCTTCCCTCTGCGAAGGGACTATCTATTTACTTTTATGTTGTGTCATCACCTTCTCAAATAAGCGCCAGAACCTGAGAGCACTATTGTCATCCTCATGCATTGTGTGTAGCTAATGTTGGGTGCATCATGATTGGATCTTTTCTACCATGAATTACAATGTTTAGTCGTTGCATGAACTTTGGAGAGGCTCTGCATTTATGTTTTGCGGTCTCAGAAAGGGCTAGCGAGATACCATTATTGTCATATTATATCATGGTTGTTTTGACAACGTGTTGTCGTTTGAGATATCTTATTATTGCTCGCTAGCTAATTATGTCATTGATATGAGCTAATATAATTTTTAAGAGTTATTGTTAACATGGTTAGTTATAATCTTGGCTGAAAACCTGGGTGTTGTTTAAGCTTATTTATGTAAACAAGAGCAAAAGAGTTGGTAAAAAGTTTTTCTTTTCACTTTCAGTTTATCAACTGAATTGCTTGAGGACAAGCAAATGTTTACGCTTTGGGGAGTTGATACGTCTCCGTCGTATCTACTTTTCCTAACGCTTTTTCCTTTTGTTTTGGACTCTAATTTGCATGATTTCAATGAAACTAACCCGGACTGACGCTGTTTTCAGCAGAACTACGGTGTTGTTTTTGTGCAGAAAGAAAAGTTCTCGGATTGGAACGAAACTTTGCGAGGATTTTTTATTCAATAAATAAGAATTTCTGGAGCCAAGACCCACCGGAGGGGGGCACCTGAGTGGGCACAACCCACCAGGGCTCCCCCTCCAGGCACGCCCAGGTGGGTTGTCCCCACCTGGTGGCCCCGCAGAACCTAAAACCAACGCTATAAAATCACATATTTCCAGAAAAAATGAGGGAGAAAGAATTATCGCGTTTCACGAGACAGAGCCGCCGCCACCTCCTATTCTTCATCGGGAGGCCAGATCTGGAGTCCGTTTGGGCTCCGGAGAGGGGATCTTTGATCTTCGTCATCACCAACCCTTCTCCATCGCCAATTCCATGATGCTCCCCACCAGGAGTGAGTAATTCCTTCGTAGGCTCGCTGGTCGGTGAGGAGTTGGATGAGATTCATCATGTAATCGAGTTAGTTTTGTTAGGGCTTGATCCCTAGTATCCATTATGTTCTGAGATTGATGTTGCTATGACTTTGCCATGCTTAATGCTTGTCACTTTGGGCCCGGGTGCCATGATTTCACATCTGAACCGTTTATGTTATCACCATTATATCCATGTTCTAGATCCGATCTTGCAAGTTATAGTCACCTACTACGTGTTATGACCCGACAACCCCGGAGTGACAATAGTCGGGACAGTTCCCGGTCATGACCCGATCTATGTGTTAATGCTTTGTTCCGGTTCTCTATTAAAAGGAGGCCTTAATATCCCTTAGTTTCCAATAGGAACCCGCTACCACGGGAGGGTAGGACAGAAGATGTCATGCAAGTTCTTTCCATAAGCATGTATGACTATTTATGGAATACATGCCTACATTATATTTATGAACTAGAGCTAGAGCCGTATCGCCCTAGGTTATGACTGTTATGATGAATATCATCCAACGAATTCATCGATCCAATGCCTACGAATTTCTCTTATATTGTTTCTGCTAAGTTACTACTGCTGCTGTTACTATTGCACTTGCTACAAAATCATTGTTATCACTGTTACCGCCACTATTGCAGTTGCTACTACTATCAAAACTATCATATTACTTTGCTACTGATCACTTTGCTGCAGATAATTAATCTCCAGGTGTGGTTGAATTGACAACTCAGCTGCTAATACTTGCAAATATTCTTTGCCTCCCCTTGTATCGAATCAATAAATTTGGGTTGAATACCCTACCCTCGAAAGCTGTTGTGATCCCCTATACTTGTGGGTTATCAATGGGTTCTCACACACTTCTCTCATCTCTCTTTTGGTGGCTAGGAGGACTAAGTTTTTCTCTCTTGGCGAAGAGTAACTCAAATTGGGCTTGTGGCACTCACTCTCTTTGTGGTGGTTCACTCTCTCACTAGTCTCTCCATGATGGGTGGATGCTTGCTTGTCGGGGATCACTTGGCTTAGTGATATAGGTCATAGTACGTACTTCGTTCCCTTCGTCTTGAAGCTATAGTGGTTTGTTCTTCCGTTGTGGATGATGCCGCGGTCGAATTGCCAAGGTCTTCCCAAGAGAAGATGACACACGGACATAGGAACCACATAACGCTCCGAGGTATCCTCATAGGCGCTGGTCTTGAACGAAACTTGCACGGTGTGCTCCACTTGGATGGTGCCGAGTCGCTAAGCCATTGGACCTTGTAGGGGCGAGGATGCTTCTTCTTGACCAATTGCAGATTGGAACATAACTCTTCACTTGCCAAGTTGTGGCAACTTCCTTCGCCGATGATGACTTCCACGGAGCGTCCGTTGATGCCGGCCTTGGTGTGGAATATGTGACACCTGTGGTCTTCGTCTTGGTGGTGTTGAAGAGTCAAGACCTTGGAGATCACAAGAGCGGGACTTGAATCATTGTCGCAATAGACTTGAGCATCTTCTTCTTCATTCACTTGATGGTGCAGGGCGACGTGCTCGAGAGCTTCCATCTCTTCTTCACTCATGGAGTCGTACGTGCCATCATCATTTGCAATCATGGTGCGCCGGTGGGTGCATTGGAAAGACTTGTGTCCACAGCCACCACATGTGAAGCGCTTGAGAGAACTTGTCTTGACGGGATCATCATGTGGTGCCAATGAAGAAGGAGTCTTGTTCTTGTAGTTGCTTGCCGGAGGACGAGTCGAGGAAGGTGTTGCTTGCTTGGAACTTGACTTGTCACCGGTACTTGGTGATGCTCTAGTCGAGGTAGGAGGTGCCGAAATCGTAGTAGATGTATCTTGAGTGTACGAGCCATAGGTCTTGGATGAGTACTTGGCGACTTTGAAGTCTTCTTGCACTTGTCGCTCCGCCTTGGTGGCTTGATGAACTAGCTAGAGAAGGTTGGAGTAGGGTTGGAAATCGGCGATCTTCCGTATTGGGTGGTTGAGGCCATTCAAGAAGCGTGCCATTGTTTGCTCATCATCTTCTTTGACATTGGCTCTTATCATGGCAATTTCCATTTCTTGATAGTATTCTTTCACCGTCTTCATGCCTTGCTTGAGGAGTTGCAACTTCTTGAAGAGATCTCGGGTGTAGTATGTAGGCACGAAGTGAGCTCGCATGATGTCCTTCATTTGTGTCCAAGTCGTGATGGGTGGCTCATCCTTCTCGCGGCAACGCTCGATCACTTGCTCCCACCAAATGAGGACATAGTCTTGAAACTCGAGGGATGCCATGGCGATCTTATTTTCCTCGTCATAGTTGTGAAGATGGAATATCTTGTCGACTTTCAATACCCATGAGAGATACTCCTCGGGGTCGTTGCTTCCGAAGAACTTGGGCATGGTGAACTTAGGCTTGCCGTAACGGAGTTCTTCATCATAGTGACGGTGTTGATGTCTCTCTTGGCGCGGGAGAGGGTCTTCAAGCACTCGATCTGCTTGGTGTCGCTCCTTACGGGAGGAGGATCATCGTCATTATTGCGCTCTTGGCGTAGAGGAGGTCGAGGCATATGTGCCCAGTTTCGCCTTTCTTGTTGTTCTTCACGTCGGGCGGCTTCTTCTTGTCGTGCTTGACGAAGTGCTCCCTCTTGCTCACACACTTGACGGTTGCATTGAGCAATGGCTCGAGCGGACTCTCGGAGTGCGTCTTGAGCCGCTTGATCTTGACCTTCACGACTTTGTTGCTCTTGTCGGATTGCATTGCCATCTTGAGAGGCTTGACGTGGACGATGTGTTGGTACCTGCTCTTGATCCATGGCTTCTCGTTCTTGGCATCGCGCGTTTCTCACGTGCTCGAACTCGGTCTTGTAGGCCATTGCCATGGAACGTATTTTCGTGAGCATGGTGATCTTGAGTGTCGTCGCGTCGAGGAGGACTCGCATCGAAAGAAGAATATGACGACGAGTGGCGACTTGAGTGACGCCATCTTGGTGAAGAGGTTGAGGAAGACGCGCGACTCACGGTCATCTTGCGAAATTCTTCCATTTGTTTGGAGAGCTTGGCGTCGAGGTAGTCCCGTTGTCTTGCTTCCGATTGACGGAGATCGACGGCGAGTTGCTTGATGCGATCACCCAAAGCTTCACTCTCTTGATGTAGAGCTCGTTGTGCGATGAAGAAGTGATTCTTGGTGGCGTAGTTGCGTTCGTCATCTTGATCCTCGAAGAGCGGGTTTGCCGAAGAAGTAGGCCTATCCATCATGAGGAAGTGGTGGTGAGTACGAAAATGAGAGAACAAAACTAAAGTTACCTTTTTCGAAGATTGTGGATGTAACAAGTATGGTCCCACGTGATGCTATAATAGTAGAATTGGTACCGAGTTTTGTTTCTCACACCTAGAAGCAAAAGGCTTATAGAGGATCTCGGTTAGGAAGTGGCACAAACAATTCAAAGCAAATGTTAGTCAAGATATTGAAAAAGTTGAAAAGATGCACAAATCTCAAGTAAGACAAATAGATCAAACCCAAGGATATCACTAGGAACACACACACACACGGAAAATAGATGGGATCCGCACAACGAAGGGGTGAGCTCTAAGAGGGGGGCCATGGGAATGCTCTTATTGTACGGATACTAGAGAGACGCTAGCTCGATTGCTCTAATGGGCTAGATACGCTAGTGCACCAACCTAAGAGAAAACGGGTCATCTACTATCCCAAGTATGCTTATGTATGTGGTGGCCAAGATGATGGAACTATGCTATGAGGCACGATGCTATTGCTTACAAGCTCTTTGCTTCCCTTCTTTTTCTTTTGCTTAATTTTTTTTACTATGCCACAATGCTTGATATGCGAACCCACAATGTGAGATAACAAGTAGTGTATGCACGGGAGAGACGTAACACTAAAGGTGCACTAAGGCGTGGCCCGACAATTCTCAACTTGCTAGTCTCGATGGGTAAGCAACACAAAAGAGGCTCGAGGCTATCAAAGTAATGGCAGGGGTAATACTATGGTGTCGTCGAGGTTACCGTCCTTTCTTACAGTTGGTATGAAGATGGAGTGGTCGATGTCAGAGTGGAGTCCAAGCCGATGACAAGTGGCGGTGGTGATGAAGTCAAATCGCGCCTAAGTAGCCAAAACACCTTAGGACACGTGTAAACCGCAACCCAAAAGCTCAAACACCAACGAGAAGTAGCGCGGAAGATCAAGTGTGGTGGTGGAAGGCAAAATGGTGGGAAATGGGGAATGGTCGAACTGCTCTGTGTGGTCCGTGCACACAGGGTAAGTTATGCCCATGTGCACGGGGTCCCGATGGCCCGTGCGCACGGGGTGTTCCGGAGACTCAAGAACACCTCGGATCCATGGATTTTTGCAAAGTTCCGGCCAAAATCAATGGTGGGGAGGGTGGGGAAAGATAGTAAGGGGTAGATCCACTTGTCAAACACTAAATTCGTGGATCAAATCAACCAAATCTCACAAGATCTAACAAATTGCAAGAAAAGTTTTTGGGCTATTTTTGGTGGGGATTTTCGAAATAGGATGAAAAACAACAAAATCAAGCTAGCAAATGGGGGGGGTTAGGTACTCCAATTTGTGAATCAACCTTGCTCATGATCCAAGATGTTGTAGGGTGAAACCCTAAGATGGATCTTTTCACACTTGGAGGGGGAAAAGGGATGAACACCAAGAACACAAAGAGGAATTCACTCCAACAAAACCCAATCACACATCCACTAGAATAGCAAACACATAAAGCCACAAGATTACAAGCACAATCAAAGGAAACAAGCACTAGGTGAAGTTCTTCCCACTCCTAAGGAGGTGAGGTCTTGATGATAGTCTTCTCCAAGAGGAGGTCTTGAAATCCACAAAAGTTGATCCTCTCTAAGAGGTCTAGATCTCCAATGGAGTGGTAGAAGGAGCAAAGCTCCCAAATATCTCACATATGTCTTTGCTAACCCTAAAGATAACCCTAGGTACGGAATATATAGGCTTGGGGACGAAGTGGAGGCCCAACAGCCATCTCAGTCGGCCATCATGTAGGGCCCGTGCGCACGGGGTAAGTTGGGCCCATGCGCACGGGGGTCCCGTGCGCATGGTACACGCCCGTGCGCACGGGGTGCTACAGTCGTAGCTCCATGTGTAGCCCGTGGGCACGGGGTCTCGGGGGCCCGTGCCCACGGGGTCGCCTGGGACTTGCAGTCTTGCTGCCTTTGGCCCCCTCCTTCCTCCTTGGTGACTTGGGGTGCTTCCCCCCCTCCTTGGTAGTGCTCCTTAGCTGCTTGTGAGTGTTCTTCTTCGTGCCTAATGATACATAGAGCATTTTGGTGAGGTAGCAACCAAGTTCCACTTGTATCCATATGCATTTCAAGTAGGAAGGAGTTCACCTCGGTTTCCATTGCGCGTGCTCGAGCTCTTGTCATAGGTCCACGTGGTTCTTGATGTGTTGTTGTAGAGTCCATGAGGATGATGGAAGGATGCTCTGCATCAAGGGGCATGGCGAAGAGGAGTGGCTCGGAGACGAGGTGGTGTGTGCAAGAGAAATAGAGAGGGAGATTGATGAAATTGTTGATGTATTGCTTGAGCCTCGTGTGCGTATATATAGGAGTACATGATCATCTTGGAGTACAAGACATGCTAGAACAAATCCTAGTCTATCATATGTTTCCTATACAATCATTATACTCAACATCCAATGTCTGTCAGTTTACAGCCTTCAGATTCTTCTCCAATCTCACCGTGTGCATTGCTACCGTTGTGACCGCGGGGGATATTGAGTATCATGATTGTTTAGGAAACATAGGATAGACTAGGATTTGTTCTATCTTATTGTACTCCAAGATGGTCATGGACTCCTATATATACGTCCATGAGGCTCAAGCAATACATCAACAATTCCACTAATCTCCCTCTAATGTCTGGCTCCCTCGGGCCTAAACATGGACCCAAAGTGGGCTACAATTCTTTTATTTTAAATTGCTTCAAACGAGTCTTTAACTCAAGACTTCTTGGCCTTGATACCATGTAAGATGGATAGAGAGGGACATTGGTGGAATTGATGATGTATTGCTTGAGCCTCGTGGGTGTATAATATAGGAGTACATGACCATCTTTGAGTACAATATAAGTTAGAACAAATCCTAGTCTATCATATATTTCCTAAGCAATCAGGATAATCAATAGCGTGGATGTGCATCGCCGACGCGCAGTTTAAATAGCCGCGGCCACGGCTAGCCGAAGGGGCGGCCAACCCGCTTCAATGCGGCGCATGGGCCGAAGTTTGTTTCTCGGGATGCGACGTCCGCATTGAAGTGGCGATGCCCTAGTGGTCGCGTCCATCAATGTCGCCCTCAGGTCCGGTCACGTCACACGACATCAATATCGGGCATTGCATGCTTTGGGTCGGCATGAATGCGACGCCGCAATCGGCGTGGGCGTTTGATGGAAAGCGCGGAAGAGGCGGGTGGGGTTTTTGGTGGGCCAACTTAATCAGACGTGGGCATGACAGCGATCCGGACGCCCGCAAAGACCCCCACTTTGTCTCCAGTGCGGGGGAAAACACGTCCGGACCAGCCTGCGAACGATACAGACCCGCGTAGGATGGCAAAACACGTCTGAACCGCGTGGTCCGGACGGTTGCAGACGGTTCTTGGTTCCGCGTTGGAGATGATCTAAGACTGCGTGTAACGGGAGTATTATAAGTGGTATCATGCATATCAACTAGGCATTTGTGATGATGTGACATATAATTAAATGAGGAAAGAGAGAATGTCTGCAGGCGAGGGAGCGCGCCCTCTCTCACAGCGGCGGCCATAGGGCGTGGAGGGAGTTCGACCGCATCGGGACGTCCTTTGGCTGACCACCAAGCGTTTTTGCGAGGCGGAGCTCGAGCTCGTCGAGGCAAAGGAGGCGGTCGTGATCGAAGAAAAAGGCGCCGTTGCGCGGCTTGAGACGGTCAAAGAGGAGTATCAGCTCGCCTTCACTCTCTTCAACTCCGCGGCCGAGTAATATCTTCATGTCAAGGACTAGAGTAGTTTAGATTAGGTTTATCTAGCATGTCGAGTTATAATGTTGCGAGCTCTATGTTTAAATTATGCTGCTCCTGCCATATCTTTTGCGGTACGGTAAATCATTTCATGGTATATCACTTAAATGAAATTTGTTGTGCCGCGGTTTACAGGATTTGCGAGCATGCGGGCCGCGCGTGCCCGCATCAACGATTGGCAAGGTCCACCATATCCATCGACCATTGGATTGCTGTGCATAAGGATAGCCACGTGTCCTCTTCATTCCGTCCCTCTTTTTCCTCCTGTTGCCACCTCTCCCCTCCGCGTCGCATCCCGTCCAATGGCGGCGCCCGCGCTCCTATCCGCACCGCCCCCTCCCCCACCAATGGAAGAGGATGGTCTCACCTCCCACGTCGCACCAACCCCCACCCCACCCCCGTCGAAGCGCGGTTTCTTGCGTGGGCGGCCGCCCATCAGGGTGACATCGGAGTTCGACAGCGAGCGCCAGCTCTTTTCCCACCGCATCTCCTGCCGCGTCCTCAACGGCCTTGCCAAGCTCCGTCTCCGAGTTCACCACGGGGCCGCGGGAGGGGCCCCGACTCCCGAGGTGGCGCTCATGGGGCGGAACTTCTCCGCCGTCGTCGACACCGCCTCCCGCGGCGCCGTGCTGCGAGGAACGGCCGACCTTGCCGGATCGCTCCACCTTAGTGCGGCGCACAACACGAAGGTGCGATCTTTTCTTACCCACCGCTTTTCTATTGATTCTTCTGTGTGATGACGTTGTGAAGTGTGGTTGTGTAGTTCTGAGACTTGATATTGGATATGTAAGGGCATCTCCAACGCTGATCCTGACACCGCATCCGTCCGCAGACCGGAAACATCCAAAGCTAGCGGCATACATCCACCCTAATTTTTTTAAAGTCCGCATACATCCGCACGCTCAAAGTAGCCGCATATCTAGTTTCAGTTTAGTTAAAAAATGTTCAAATGTTGACATGCAGCAGCAGTTCAAATTTAAA
Source organism: Triticum aestivum (assembly GCF_018294505.1). Taxonomy (NCBI): domain Eukaryota; kingdom Viridiplantae; phylum Streptophyta; class Magnoliopsida; order Poales; family Poaceae; genus Triticum; species Triticum aestivum. The sequence continues at coordinate 191,430,777 of NC_057808.1, read as the reverse complement.
TATTACACTCCAACAATGTTGTCCCCTTTAACCGCCCACAGATGCTCAATTAGATCTTCCTTCATTTGCTCAAGCAAATCTTCCACGAATCAGTGGCGGTGCCATATGCTAGCATCTGCAGTGCGGCCGTGCACTTCTGGTAACCAGAGAACCCAATCCTTCTCGCGACATCCTCTTCCACGAATCAGTGGCCGTGCCATATGCTAGCATCCGCAGTGCGGCCGTGCACTTCTGGTAACCAGAGAACCCAATCCTTCTCACGACATCCTTCTTCAAGATGAAGAAGTCATCAAAGGACCGGAAGCCATGGTAGAGAGGATCGAAGATATTTTTTCGCATCCGAAAGCGGCGGCGAAAATTGTCAGCGACTAGGACAATCGGGGCAAACTAGTCGTCCATCAGCTTCAAATGGCCCCCCACCATGTTGTGGTTGAGCACTCGATGACCTTTATCAATCCCTTGAAATTGAGAACTGCAAGGACCGCCTGCATCATCGCCGTCTCATCCGTGTAGTCCTCGTCGGACAAGCCGTCAAACGACTCAACATAGTGCTCGTATATGTAGTCCATATCCGAATCTATTGCTTCGTAGAAGAAGGGACAAAAGAATTTAGCACGGGCATTTCACCGAACACTTGCTGGGCATGGTGAGTACCGTAGGGGCGGATGGTACCTATGCGAAGGACAGAGAAGAGGCGTGGAATGGCGGGGGAGGACAAGCAGCATGGAGCCTGGTGTAGCGATGGAGGTGACGGAGTCGTTGAGTTCCGGCAAGGGTGTGTCGGGGCGGACGCGGTGGTGGAGCGGCGGCAAAGGCAAGAGAGAAAACGGATGCACAGAAATATGGGAGGATGGAGGCGCGGGGTTCACGAGGGGTTTTGGGTGGACCGGGGGTGTCGGAGTCCTACGTGGCTGCTGTCCGGACTCACGCAAAGCCCCCCAAGTTTCTTTTGGGTTTGAGGGAAAAAGCGCGCCCGGACCGGTCGGCGGACCGATACAGGCCCGTGTTGGATGGCTAAACACGTCCGGACCGTGCAGTTTGGACGGTTGTGGGCGGTTTGAGAGTCCGCTTTGGAGATGCCCTAAATTTAGAGGCATAAAATTGGACATGATGTATTGGAAGTGTTTTTTTTTTACTTTGGGTAGTTGAAACAAAATCCAAAATAACACCAACTATAATTCATGGAAGAGTGGACCAGGCAGACAGACCAAAACCCTAGCCGCCGCCCCATCTACCCCCTCTCTTGTCACCGCCCGAGCACGTCGTCGGGCAAAGCCTGTCTGTTGCCATTGGTGGCGGGGAGGTCCTGCCTGCTTGTGGAGGAGTTGGAGGGCTGTTGCGGGATGGCGAAGTATATGTGTGCTTGAGTGGCGGTCTTCATCAGGCGGTGCTCAACGACGGCGCTGGCAATCTAGCGTGGCGATCTTCGACGGTGACCGCTAGGTTACCGGAGAAGTGGGAGTCGATGCACGATCCTGGACGTCGGCGAGCTCGACATTTGTCGCGCAGCGGCATGGGTGATTTTTTTCCAGGTTTTCTTTAGGGAGCCTTAGAGATTGGTTTGGGGCAGCAAGAAGGCGGCGCTGTTCCAGTGTAGGAATAATGTTCTGCCTGCTCATTCCCCATTTTGTTGGTCTGCTTATTGCGGGGGGTGGGGGGGGGGGGGGTGGGGTGGGGATGTAACTCTGGCGGGTCTTTCGGGATCCGGTCGGTTTAGGTTTGCGGTGGATCCATCTGGATTCAGCCGTCTTTCGTTGTGTTCGGAGGCCCTTATCAGCATTTTCTTCTTCGAGTGGCGATTTGCTTCGCAGATCGCTGCCGTCGGCGTCTCCTGGTTTGCATTGACGACTTCTCTGCCTTTGCTTCTACAAGCTCTTGGTTTAAAAAGTAGTTTACTCCGCCGAGGCGGAGGCCCATAGGCGGCATCGAGCTATGCTCATGGCGCGGCTCTGGTGGATGCAGGAGGAAGAAGACTTTGGCACCCCCAAGGATTTGATTGTAATTTTGTTTTTCTGTTTGTATGTGTTTGTAAGGACATGTGGTGCTTAAAATATGACCTTAGGCCCTTTCACAAAATAAGTTAGACGAAATCGAAGTTGAAGATGTCAGTTAAAAGTTCTGCTTCAGGGGTGATAGCCCATGTTTGACTTTGTGGTTAGACCAGCTAACATTGGAGCGCGAGCACCGCTTCCTTCTTGAAGGGGTTGTGTGGGAGTTTTGGCCCTTTGTTAAGTCACATGTCGCTTGAGCGGTGGATTATGGTTCAGGGTCATAAGGTTTGTGGCAGGATTATGGAGATCCTGCCGCGAGGCAGACCAATGTGGATAGCGGTTTTCTCCTTATTTTTTGTAAACTGATTTGTTTGATTTTAATGTTTCGCTTTGCTTGGCATTGTTTTTAATAATATATAATATATGGATGTAGAGGCCTGGGGTTATCCTCCTCTACGAAAAAAGGGTAGACGAAATCAAGTGGGTTGTGTCAATGCGGTGAAAATTAGTGCTGAGGAGCTCTTGACTTGGGTTAGCAAAATGATTGAATACTGGCTAGAAATTTTTCTAAGGTGTTGCATTAGTGGACTATTCATGTTCGGCTTAAAACTTATGTATTCATGCAGAATATACAGCTCAAGGGGAGAACAAAATCACATAGGAACAATGGTTTGACAACGCTAGTATAGTTGTATGTTATCTTATATGCTGGAGGAGTTTCAATTAAGCGGTTGCTGAATTCTGTCCAAGCCAGCGCATACTCCCTCCGTCCGCGAATAAGTGTACTTCTAGGTTTTGTCTTAAGTCAAAGTTTTGAAACTTTGACCAACTATATACAAAAGAGAAATAACATATATCACATTAAATTGGTATATTATGAAAGTACATTTCAAAATGAATCTAGTGAAATTAATTTAGTGTCATAAATGCTAGTAATTTTCCCTATAAAGTTGGTCAAAGTTTTAAAACTTTGACCTAGGACAAAAGCTAGAAGTACACTTATTCGCGGACGGAGGGAGTACACTCTACATCGCCCCATGCTAAAAAGTATTGTGTTCACTGCATAGGATTTATAGGATGCGGAGTAGTTTAGCAACGAGAAGAGCTAATATGTAAATCCATGTCAATGGAACACATTTTATTGGCACTTTAATCTTTTTGAATTAGGTGGCATCCCATGATCTGTTGCTATCAAAATACCTACTTGTTATATAGTTTCTGCTGGTAATAGTTTTTTGTTAGGACATCAATAATATGCATCATACCGATTCTGATATATGGCAGTAATGTGCGTCTACCTGAGACTGCCTTATGTTCCAGAATTACCAGAATGGAGAGCAATCTTACATTCATATTGGCTGTTCGACACACTGTTTGTCCATCTCTTGTGACCATGAATATGATGATTCCACTGTTTCTTGCATTCACATGGATAGATACTTCCAGTTGAAGTACAACAGTAGAAAGGTGCGTGCTCTGTACCTAGATGTGAGTTGTTGCAGTCGTCTCCCGCGTGTTTTCCTGTAATATTGTCTCTGAGAAGCTTTTTGTAGGAAGCTGCAATGTAGTTTCTGAGTCTGATTTTCCTTCTCAACTTAAAAACTGTGAAGTTGTAAACCTTCCATTGTCCAAGGGTCGTAACCAGTGCAGATCATGTGCCATAAGTGGTTTTCCATGGTGGCTGCCACACCATTACTTTACAATTTTGGTAGACACGTGGCATGCCAGTTTAAACAGCTGTCTGCTAAAAGCACCGGTGAAAGAGAAAGAGGAGGAAGACGAAGAGAGAACAAAAGCTGATGGGTGGGCTGCTCCAGCATGCATTTCTTGTTATGGAAGCAACATAAGCCATTGATATTATTAGAGCATCTCCAACGGTTCCTCACTAAATCCTATAGTGTGTTATTGGAACTACCCCAATAATACTTTTCTAATTATTGGGGGGGGGGGGGTGTCCCCCATAAGAAGGCTTAAACAAAAGCAAAGGGCACTACCTTTTATTCCCTCTCGCATCTCCCACGAGGAAGAACCCACAAGGCACTCACACGGTTGGCAAGTTTTAAGATTATTAAGGTTTAAGTTGTTCTATGATCAAGTCAACAAGATCCAAGTCGCCAATAACCGCGGACACGGCTATTCGAGTAGATTTATCCCTGCAGGGTGCACTATTGTACCCAACACGTTGGACCGTCCCTTATAGGCCAGTCAAACACATCATACATCATATGCCCAAACAGGCGGGTTTAGATCGACTATGACACTCCCCTAGCTACATCCAAGCTGGTCAACCCCCTCAAATACATCACTCAAATCTGTTTTCTCACCATAAAAGGGGTTAGATTCCCAGAAGGTAACATCAAGACTTACAAATGTGCGCCGTTCGCAGGGACTCCAGCATTTATATCCTCGCTGTCCAGTAGGATAGCCAATGAAGATGCATTTAACAGCTCTTGGGTCAAGTTTTGTTACCGAGGGCCTGTGGTTTCGAACAAAACAAGTACAGCCAAACACCTTGGGAGGAATCACCAACTTGTTCTCACCTAGCAATAATTCACAAGGAGATTTCATATTTAATATTCTTGAAGACATGTGATTTATAAGAAACGTAGCAGTCATCACTGCCTCACTCCAGAGAAATTTTGGAACATTCATGGTGTACATCAATGATAGAGCCACTTCTAAGATGTGGCGATTTTTCCTCTCTGCTACACAATTTTGAGGTAGAGTGTCTGGACATGATGTCTGATGTAGAATACTGTGATCAGACAGGAACCCCCCAAACTTGTTGATGTATTCTGTCCCATTATCAGATTTGAGCATTTGGACCTGCACCTTGAACTGAGTTTTAACATATGCAGAGAAATTCTGAAAAGAAGATAGCACTTCATCCTTATGCCTCATAAGGTACACCCAAGTCATTCGTGAGTAACAGTCAATGAATGTCACAAAATACTTCATCCCACTGATATAGGAAATAGGACATGTCCACACACAGTGGCCGAGGACGGACAAAAGCTGAGGTAGGGCAGGCTTTGGTCACTTGCCATTGGCAACGCCGCCGCGCCGATGCGCGCACCCTTCTTGCACCGGATAAATCAAGGTAGGGCGGCCGCTAACCCTTGCCCTACCGGGTCCGCCACCACTGTCCACACATCAGAGTGCACAAGCATAAATGGGGATATACTTTTGAGCCCCTTATTACATAGATGGTTCTAGTGTGTTTTGCATACTCACATGCTTTACACTTAAGATTGTTCTTATCAATTCCACTCATTACATCTGGAAAAACTTTACTCATTTTTATCAAATGCTAGATGTCTCATTCTACAATGATGCATCATGACAATTTTGTATTGCAGCTAGTGCTGAACCTCCTTGCTAGCCGGATTCATGGTCCATGTACCACAGGCCTCTACGTCTGGTTCCGGTCCCAATCTTCCTTCCACTTAGCCTCTCCTGAATCAGGAATACATATTTGTCAACGATTACATGACAATCTATTTGATCAACCAATGCGTTTAGAGAGAGTAAATTCACAGGAAATACCGGTAAATCTTCCTTCCACTCAGCCTCTCCTGAATCAGGAATACATATGTGTCAACGATTACATGACAATCTATTTGATCAACCAATGTGTTTAGACAGAGTAAATTCACAGGAAATACCGGTACGTGTAGCACTGATGATAGCTTAATATTTGTTGTACATTGAACTACTCCAGTTCCTTTGAATGGCTGAGTTGTACCATCGGCAGTTTGAATTGTTTCTTGATGCATAGATGGACTATACGATTCAAATTCCCCAAGGTTACCAGCAACATGTTTAATGCTCCAGAATCTAGTATCCATTCTGATTTTAATCTATGCATTGCTATAGAGGCATTTTCAGTCTTACCTTCATCGTGTAGACAAAGTGGGCAAAATGCTAAAAGCTTGCATCAGTCTGCTGCTTTGCCTTCTTCACTTCATTCTGGCCTGAACTAGACTGTCCTTGCCCTTGATCCATGGCTGACATGTTTGCTCTAGCACTCCTTTGATAACTGAAGTTGTTGGAATTCCCTGCATTCCTGCCTCTCTAACTCCCCTGTAATTTCCTCTGCCCCCTTCCACGGTCACATCTTGGGAACAAAACAGTTTTGACTTAGAGGCCCATTTATTCCACAGTTGTAACAATCCCGTGTCTCCTGCCTATTCGACACATAGTAAGCTGTCTAGGTACCACCTCCACTTTCTCAATCTGTTTCAACCTTGTTTCTTCCTGTGCCATGGCTGCAATGGCCTCTTCTAGTGTAGGCAACTGGGGCAGATGCATTGGTGCAGCTCTCCTGCCCTCAAATGCAGCCCCTTCAAAAATTTCAGTACCCTTCTGTCCTCGATCCACTTTTTTGCTGCTGCTACACATTCAGAGTGAGGCAGCAACAAGGGGGCAAGGTGGTCCAGATCTACCCATGCATTCCTCAGCTCTCCCACATTTTTTTTCTCAAGAAAACGCAAAGGACCTTTGTGTTTCATTGCATTGAAAAGATAGAGTTTGGTTACAATCCTCCTAGGAGGGCAAGCTCGAACGAAAAACAGGAAAACTAGTGCACATCCCAGGTGGATGGCAGGATAACGCGTAGGCCAGGGGCACCAGCGCGTGCCCACTGCTTGGCTTCGTCCTTGATCTTGGAGACCAGGACATGAACCAGGGGCTGGGCCCCATCGAAGATGCAATCATTGCGCTGCTTCCAAATCATCCATGGCGTCAAGAGGGCAATGGAGGCGAGGCCTTTGCGCATCAGTGTCGGCGTGTTTTGCCTGGCGTGCAGCCACCAGTCCATGAGGGATTCTCCGTGATTTGGGCCTGCGGTGGTCATTCGTAGCCAGGAGAGGATTTCATGCCAAGTCTGCTTGGCAAAGGGGCACCCCAGAAGGAGGTGACGCATCGTCTCGGGGGCTTGGGCATCGTGGCTGGTGCTGGAGACCACGCCTAGCAAGGCGATCAACCGTCCAACACCTGTCCTGGTTGGCCAACCAGTGAGAAAACTTCACATGCGGCGTCGCCCGATTCTTCCAGATGAGCTTCTACGAGAAGCAAGTCGTGGATCCCTGGGAGGTGGCGAGGTAGCATGAGCTAGCAGAATAGGTACCGGAGCGGAGGCCGGCCATCTCCAAACAAGCTGGTCGGGGGTGTCCGAGAGCATGACGTGCTCGATCGCCAGCCAGACTTGCAGGTACTGGCCAATCCCAGGGTCCCGTGGATGTCTCTAGCAGCTATGTCCCTGCAAACCTTGAGCGACGGTTCGGATCTTGCGGCGGCGCTTGGGGATGCAGTTGTAAAGGGCTAGGGCGATCTCCCTGTGGGACTGCCCATTGATCTAGCGATCCTCCAAGAAATATGCCGTTGATCCGTTCCTGAGATTCATCATGGTTGAGGCGAAGAAGAGCGCTCGCTCGTCGGCAGAGAATTGCAGGTCCAGGCCACTCCAGGCGCACTCATGGTCAGTGCGTGAGAACCAGAGCCAACGTAGTCTTAGAGCAAGGCAAGAGCGCCCCAGGTCTTGAACACCCAGGCCTCTGTGCGATATGGGACGGCAGACGCGGCGCCAATTGATGTGGCAGTGGCCACCGTTGGCGGCAGCGCGGCCAACCCACAAGAAGCCGCGCTGAATCTTCTTGATTTGACGAAGCGTCTTCTTCGGCGGCACGAAGGTGAGGAGCTGGTGCACGGGGATGGCACCTAGGACTGACTTCACTAGCGCGAGACACCCAGTTTTGTTCATCGGGTTGGCCTTCCATGCGGGGAGCCGCCTGGCAATCCCATCAACGAGGGGTTGCAATTGGGCGGCAGTCGGTCGGCCTATTGTGAGGGGGATCCCAAGGTAGGTGATCGGCAGGTCGACGGTAGGGCAGCGAAGGTGCGCCAGCGCAGCTGTCGCCTCGTCCGTGTCGCAGTGCAACAGCGAGGCGGAGCTCTCGGCGTAATTAACCATCAGGCCGGAGGCGCGGCCGAAGAGCATCAGGACTTCGCACACGACGATGATGTCGCTGGACGAACAGTGACAGAGAAGCACCACGTCGTCGGTGTATAGGGACATCGTGGGGATCGAACGCCTCGGGTGCAGCTGAGCCATGACTCCCAAGTCAATTGCGTGCTTGATGAGCCTGCCTAAGATGTAGACAACGAGCACAAACAGCTGCGGTGACAGGGGTCACCCTGGCGGTGCCAAATAGGTGGGCCCGGCTCGCCGTTCGTAAGTACTCGTGTGCTTGTTGATGAGAGGACGATAGTGATCCACTCCAGAAACCTGTTCCCAAAGCCATATTGGCGCAGGACCTCCAAGAGGAAGGGCCAAGCCAGGGAGTCGAAGGCACACACGAGGTCCAATTTGAGCAAGATTCGCGGGGCACCCAACTGGTGGAGAAGCCGGGCCGATTGCTTGACTAGAATGAGGTTGTCATGTAGGCTTCGACCGGCGATGAACACATTTTGGCTCCGGCTGACAAGGCCATCCAGCTTGGGGGCAAGTCGAAGGGAGAGTACTTTGGCGAAGATCTTCGCCACCAGGTGGATAAGGCTTATTGGCTGGTAGTCGTTCAATGTGCTTGCGTCCGCGTGTTTTTGCGGGGCCATATTGGCACAGGACCTCCAAGAGGAAGGGCCAAGCCAGGGAGTCGAAGGCGCGCATGAGGTCCAATTTTAGCAAGATTCGCGGGGCACCCAACTGGTGGAGAAGCCGGTCCGATTGCTTGACATGAGGTTGTCATGCAGGCTTCGACCGGCGATGAACGCATTTTGGCTCCGGCTGACAAGGCCATCCAGCTTGGGGGCAAGTCGAAGGGAGAGTACTTTGGCGAAGATCTTCGCCACCAGGTGGATAAGGCTTATTGGCTGGTAGTCGTTCAATGTGCTTGCGTCCGCGTGTTTTTGCGGGCCTGTTGGAGCACGGTGCTCTCCCACACATGTCTTCACTGTTTTTTCATCTCGAGTCAGGTTGTGTATTGTGTCTTCAGTCTGAGAGACCAGCATAACATTTCCCTTGCCTGAATACATCTTTGACAGGGCATCCCATACCTCTGTTGACGTGGAAAGCGCTTCCACTGGTGCTGTAACAGCAGGTGTCAAGGAATTCAGCAATCAAGTGAGTACCAGTGAATCCGTAGCATTTCATTTCTTCCACTCCTCTCCCAGCTTCTCTTCGGGCTTCACTGATGTTTCCTAACACATACCCTTCAATCGATTTCATCCTAAAAATTAGCATTCCCCTCCTGGACCAACTCAGGTAGTTTCCAACCCCATCCAGCTTGATCTCATTTGGCACGAGCTCAAGCTTGTACTGCACCTCTCTCTTTGGGGCTTGCTTCCTACGTTCCCCAGAAATATCAGAAGAGGGTGACCCATCTGCTGCCTTTGCAGCCAGCAGATTGGCCAACCTGTCGAGTTACCTTGGCCAGATCCTGTGCCATCTCCACTCACAGCAACACAAACTCCACCACAAGCACCACTGCCTTCAATCTCCTTTATATCTGCTGCGACCTACACCCTGCTTTCAACCTCCTTTGGATCTGCTGCCACCTACACCACTGCCTTTAACATCCTTTGGATCTGCTGTCACCTACAGCAGATCGGCCAGCCTCTCTGATACCATGCTCTGTAAACTAATATAAGACGTTTTAGGTCACTACTTTAGTGATCTAAATCATCTTATATTAGTTTACAGAGGGAGTAGAAAGGAAGGAAGGAGTGGCTAACCTAAGAGACAGCAGCCAGCTGCTGTAACGTCCTAGGGTTACAAGAGAGAGCCCCCTCCCCCAAGTTATATACTCTGTCCACCAATAGACAGATGGGCCACATGGGCTAGGAGATGTAGCACAGGCTGAAGCCTAGTTAGTATCCAACACTCAGTAACAAGTTGATCAAGATGCAACTAACTTGCTTTTCAACTTTCATAATTTTTCATGGCATTCATGAAGCTCCTTTTCAATTTTCCAAGTTTCAACATTTGCACTTGCAATATTTATTGTCCACTCGGAAAACACTTCATTCTTATCTCTGAATACCTGGTTTGTCTTTAGTTCAACAACAACAACAAAGCCTTTAGTCGCAAACAAGTTGGGGTAGGCTAAGGTGAAACCCATAAGATCTCACGACCAACTCATGGCTCTGGCACATGGATAGCAAGCTTCCACTCACCCCTCTCCATGGCTAGTTCTTTGGTGATACTCCAGTCCCTCACATCTCTCTTTACGGACTCCTCTCATGTCAAGTTCGGTCTACCCCGACCTCTCTTGACATTATCAACATGTTTTAGCCGTCCGCTATGCACTGGAACTTCTGGAGGCTTGCGCTGAATATGCCCAAACCATCTCAGACGATGCCGGACAAGCTTCTCCTCAATCGGTGCTATCCCAACTCTTATCTCGTATATTATCATTTCAGACTCGGTCCTTTCTTGTGTGGCCACACATCCATCTCAACATTCACATCTCCGCCACTCCTAACTGTTGAACATGTCGCCTTTTAGTCGGCCAACACTTAGCGCCATACAACATTGTGGCTTGAATCGCCGTCCTATAGAACTTGCCTTTTAGCTTTTGTGGCACTCTCTTGTCACAGAGAATGCCAAAAGCTTGGCACCACATCATCCATCCGGCTTTGATTCAATGGTTCACATCTTCATCGATATCCCCATCCTCCTGCAGCATTGACCCAAATATCGACAGGTGTCCTTTCGAGGCACCACCTGCCCATCAAGGCTAACCTCCTCATGCCTAGTACTCCCTCCGTTCCTAAATATAAGTCTTTGTAGAGATTCCACTATGAACCATATACGGATGTATATAGATGCATTTGAAGTGTAGATTCATTCATTTTGCTCCGTATGTAGTCCACCTAGTGGAATCCCTACAAAGACTTATATTTAGGAACGGAGGGAGTAGTACTGAAACCGCACTTCATGTACTCGGTTTTAGTTCTAATAAGTCTAAAACCTTTCGATTCCAAGGTTTGTCTCTAGTTCACCTGGATGAATTAATTATGGCAAATGCAACTTGATGAGCAACTCTATCTATTTCATCGTATTTATAGGTCAACCCCCAAAGGTTTTTCTAAAGTCACATACTTGTCACATATCGGACCTGCGTTTGATCATGAAATGATTCCTTTTTCCTCGAATATGCACGAGTGTGCCGTACTATATATCATTGTTTAGAAAATCGTTAATTGGTAGCTGCTCGGTCGGCTGGCAAGTAGGGGATTAATAAACTAATCGGCAATTTAATCAGCCAGTTAATCAATTAATCGGACAATTTATCATTTTATCGGCTACTCGGTGACCCTACGAGTAGGGATTAATCGGCAACTTGACAGGTTAATTGGACGAATTCTTGAGCAGGGCTATATATTAAAGAAGAGGATGGGGTAAAGTCGTAAAGAGCCCCTCCACGTTGGTGATTACATATTACATGAACACCGACTCCACCCTCCTACTCGAATCTAATTTCTTACGCTAGCCCACCTCACCAAAGCCCCAAACAAGGCTTCCACATCTCCCTTTAACGCTTGCTTCCATGTTCTACCTTCAACCTCTATTATATGAACTACATGTGACAGTGATGGTGAAGTTCCATCGAACACAATGGCATTGTGGTGCTTACATAACTTCCACATTACTAGAAGGAAGATCACCCATACGTCTTTCTTGCCTAGGCCAGCCCCAAGCTTGTTAGTGCACCACTCCGCCAATCTTGATCCCCTCGGGGGGACCCAATCCAGTTTGTTGAGAGCTAGGCAAACACTGGTGCAGACCTCCCTCGCAAGAACACAGTCCAGTAGGATGTGATTTATGCTCTCCTTGGCACAAAATGGGCAAGCCTCATGGTGTGCATACAAAATTCGAGCATGTGTGCATATAAAAATCTTTCGTTTTTATTGACATAATGACCTGATTATTTCAGTTTATTTGGCATAGAAATGTGCACTGATGAAATCGAGCCTTAATTATGTACCTGAATTTTGCTAGGGAATCCCCATTAGCTATGTTTGCATACTATGTAGTAATTAACACTTGTTTGTACATTCTACTGTAAAATGAGATATTCTTTCTATTGTAGAAAAGAAACAACTCAGTATATGCTACCTATTTTTCTCCTTTTAGTTGTTGAGGCTTGTTCACGGCTTGTGACTATTTCTGCTCCTCCTGGAACTTATGTCCATTGGGATCTTTCCCTATTGTTCTAAAAAAAAGGTATCATATCCAGTGATATTTTGGTTGTTTGAAAAGCACAATCATTGTGTAGTCTTGTCGTGTCCTATGAAAACCAAAGCACAATCATTTTTTGCTGCTGCCACCTAAGACCTAATGGTCGTTTTTGGGGTTATTCGGGTCGTTGGTTTTTGTTGCAGGTGCATGTTTTCCCCGTTGTAGTTTTGGGTTGAATGGTGTGTGTCGGGTCTTCCTAGTAAATATATATTTTATCCTTGATGCAATGATACACAGTTCTCATGCATCTTTGAGAAAAAAATACCATGTTTCCTTTGTGAACAATAGGTAATTTGTTGGAAGTTGGATTTATGGGCTTGACCAGTGGTACAGATATCCCTGAACAATGAGAATAACATGCAGCTTGTTCCTGATTTGGTTGGCAAAATCGACAAATTTGACCTATGGATGAAATCAAATCACAGAATGAACTGTCCGTGAAACTATTTCACGCGGCTGACCTTTTTGTGTGACGCCCGACACGAAGGCGTCACACTACACTGTGCAACGCCTCACAGATAGGCGCTACACGCCTGGCTAGCGCGCACCCGTGTGATCCGAAAATTACTAAGTTAGTGTGCAGCGCCTGAGAGCTAGGCGCCACACTATACAGTGTAGCGCCTAGCTTCTAGGCGTTGCACTAGTGGTTGCTTCATTTTGTAGTGCAACCACTAGTGCAGCGCCTGAGAGCTAGGCGCCACACTATACAGTGCAGCGCATAGCTCTTAGGCTCTGCACAATGACTTAGCAATTTTTAGGCAGTCTGGGGTGCAACGCTGTCCAGGCGTGTAGCGCCTATCTGTGAGGCGTTGCACAGTGTAGTGTGGCGCCTTCGTGTCGGGCGTCACACAAAAAGGTCAGCCGCGTGAAATAGTTTCACGGACAGTTCATTCTGTGATTTGATTTCGTCCTCAGGTCAAATTTGTCAAATTTGCCGATTTGGTTCTCTGCCGTAGCATCTGATGATTAATATACATACCATCCAATATGCCGGCTAAAATAACTATTGTTTTTGTCTGACATTTCTCAGATAGTAGCAGTACCCATCCAAAATTGGGATGTGGTTTCTACCATTATATAACATCACCCAGTATTCTAAAGTTGGCATTCAGCTTATAGTTTTATACTTGATTGCCACTTCTATTTGCTCTAAATGAAATATGAGTAATGATTAGCACATGGTCAGTATATTCCTTTGTTCTTCTAAATCTAATGGAAGGCTTACCCAACGTTAGAAAATGTTATGCTAATCTTATATTTTGTTGTTCTACAGTGTACATCATATATCATATAAGATAGGTGACATCATTTTATTTCTTAGGAGGGACAAGGAGAAGTGGCAGTAACTACTAATTTGGGAGATTCACCATGCAAAATTGAGTTATCATCGCTGGTTCCTCCTGATGGATTGGTCAGTATTTTGTATTCCAGAGGAATATTTTTTTAGCTGAAGACAGCTAGTGTTATGCAATCACAAAGATCTTCCTATATGTATGCTGTCATTCCTTTCTTGTGTTGACAATTTTTTCAGAAGCTGTCAAATCCTTGGTACTAATGACCATGTGAACGTTGCAACCCTTTTTAGTGTGCTAATTGAGTTTATTACTTAGATACCATGATAATAGATATCTTTTGTGTGTAGCCAAGAGCAACCTTCTTGTTTCCTAACGGGGAAGTTTCAGTTAAGGAGAAGAAGTTGGATGAGGGTGAGAAAATTTTGTCAGTAAATGGTATAGTGAAGTCTCATATTCTGAATGGAGTTTGCACTGCATTGTACAATGATAATATGATGAATATCAAGTATCGCTATAAGGTAAACATCCCTAAGCTGGCCTGGTTTAATGAATATTTGCTCCGTCATGTTGCTTGTAATGGATCATTTGTTCAATTTTGTAGGATGATGAGCTATCATTTATTCCCAGCCTCACTTTACCATCAAATTCACTATCATTTGCATTTAAACGCCAGTTAACTCCTTCAGACAAGTTCAGGTAAATAAAAATGGTGTGAATGATTTCCATCTTTTTGTTGGAATCCAGTAGCTCTACAGGTTGATGTAGAGTAGCTGATCTAGGCTTAGAAAAGAAACATCATATGATTTGCCTCCTGGATCTGTGAGACTGTTTTGAGCGATGCACTTGTGACCTTGCTCTGCGTTCCAATGCACAGGGAGCTTGAAGCACCCTGTTTATATGTTACGTCCATTGCTTAACGATACTTATCATCTTCAGTTACCGGTACCATTTTGACACGAACTACTGGAGTGCTGTCTATAAACAGAAGGCCAGTAAGCATGTCAAATGGAAAGCAGGTTATGGGTCGGACGAAAGGCTTGGCTGGGCATCTGTTTGGGTAAGGATTTACTCACAACCGACAACAATAACTAGGCAGCTTAATTTAGCTCATCATAGGAGTTAAGTTTTTTTTTTTGCTATATATTTTTGTTGGATTCATATAGATTTGCACCATGTAATACAGGTTGGCGACGCAGGCGGCAAGACAAAGGAGGCCCCCCTGAAGACAAAAGTCCAACTCATGATAAAAGTCCCTCAGAACAATATACGGAATTCAACTGTAGTGTTCCGGGTGAAGAAAAGATGGGATTTTTAGTTGGGTGTGACTATATCTCATCTAGATGTGAGATACTATCTCACATCTAAATTGTGACATAAACCACAAATCAGCGCATGTCCAGCACATTATGTCGTTCTCTTTTTTTTTTATCTGGCGAGTTGCACAGCCGTTGTCATGCGACTGGGCCGGCTGACTTGAGCGTGAAAAAAATAACAACACCACATATCGAACTCACGACACCAGCAGTAGGGAACACCACCTCCTGCCACTACAACGAATAGCTAGTGTTGATTAGAGCATCTACAACGAATAGCTAGTGTTGATTAGAGCATCTCCAGCCGTTGCCTCACACCCCACCCCATCCCTCCAGGAGGCATAAAGATCGCCCCCTGGGGGCGAGCCGGCGATACAATCGGTGCTGGGGCGGTTGGGCATCTAGCCGTCACCCCCGGCGCCGATATTGGCTCAGTTTTTTGCCCATTTTCGGCGAATAAAGGATCCATATGGGTGAGAACATGCCCATATTCGGCGTGGTTCGTTGTGGCTCGGCGTTCAATTATCAACATAAATATTTTTTATCACATAGTTCATCATAGAAAATTAAATAGTTCAACAAAATAGTGCAACAACAAATAGTTCGATACAAATTATAGTTCAATAAATAAAAACTCATATTTCATCACACGTCGTGCCTGGCGTGGCCCTTGAGCCTCCATAGGTGCTCCATCAGATCCTGCTGCAGTTGATGATGCACCTGTGGGTCTCAGATCTCCTGACGCATACCGAGGTACATAGTCCAGGTTGCCGGTAGCTGGTGATCAACTTCGGCTAGAGGACCCTGCCTGTAGTATGGTTCAGTGTCAAACACTGGCTCTTCTTGCTCGTTCTCGATGATCATGTTGTGCAAGATGACACAGCAAGTCATGATCTCCCACATTTGATCTTTCGACCAGGTCTGAGCAGGGTACCGGATAACAACAAATTGAGATTGGAGCACACTAAATGCTTGCTCGACATCCTTCCGGCAAGCCTCTTGCACCTTGGCAAAGTGGGACTTCTTGCCTCCTGGCACAACGTTTGAGATAGTCTTCACAAATGTAGACCATCTCGGATAGATGCCATCAGCTACGTAGTACCCCTTGTTGTAGTGCCGCCCATTGACCTCGAAGTTCACCGGAGGAGAATGACCTTCAACAAGCTTGGCAAAGACAGGGGAGCACTGCAGCATGTTGATGTCATTATGAGTTCCTGGCATACCAAAGAAGGAGTGCCAAATTCAGAGGTCCTGTGTGGCCACCGCCTCAAGTACCACACTGCAACCGCCTTTGGCGCCTTTGTACATCCCCTGCCAAGCAAATGGGCAGTTCTTTCATTTCCAATGCATGCAGTCAATGCTTCCAAGCATCCCAGGAAATCCTCTTGCTGCATTCTGTGCTAGGATCCGAGCAGTGTCTTCCGCATTGGGTGTTCTCAAGTATTGCGGTCCAAACACTGCCACCACTGCCCGACAGAACTTGTAGAAACACTCAATGATGGTGGACTCGGCCATGCGCTCATAGTCGTCGAGTGAATCACCGGGAGCTCCGTATGCAAGCATCCTCATCGCTGTTGTGCACTTCTGGATCGAGGTGAATCCAAGTTTGCCGGTGCAATCCATCTTGCACTTGAAGTAGCTGTCGAACTCCCGGATGGAATTCATAATCCTGAGGAAGAGCTTTCGGCTCATCCGATAACGGCGCCGAAATGTTTTGTCGCCGTGAAGTGGAGCATCGGCGAAGTAGTCGTAGTAGAGAATGCAGTAGCCTTCGAGACGATGCCGGTTCTTTGCTTTCATCCGCCCCGGCGCCGAGCCACCTCGTCGCGGCTTTTCATTGCTCGCCAGCAACTGGGCGAGGGCGGCGAGCACCATGAGATGCTCATCTTCCTGGACGTCGGCCTCGGCTTCCTCCTCCAGCAACGCGGCGAGTGCTTCCTCGTCGTCCGAGTCCATCACCGAGGCAGGCAAATCGCCGAACACCTTGCGCCCGGTGGGCGCGTACCCGCCGCTAAACTGCCCCTCCGCGGCCAGAAACGGCGGCAAAAACGCCCAGCTGCTGGTGGAGGGGCTGCCTCGGCGAACCTCTGCTCTTTTTCAGCGGGGATTGGCTATCTAGCGGTGAAGGGCGGTGGGCGGCGCCGGGATACAGCTAGTGGCGGCCGAGGACGCGGGGGGTGGGAGGCGAGTCGGGGAAGAAAAACTTGACTTTTCGCCTGACGGTGTGGGCCAGCCGCGCTTTTCCCTTACACCGGAGCCCCTGAGCGCCCCCAGTGCGCCGGGTTCGGCCTGCGATCACCGGGCCCAAAAATGGGCCGAACCAGCGGATTTTGGCGTCCTGGGGGCGCGTCTGGGGCGTTTTTTCGCTGCCGGCGCTGAAAAAGTGGCCTGGGGGGGCCTGTTGGGGGCGCGGCTGGAGATGCTCTTAGGAAGCGGGAAACTTTAGTACAGGGTGAGATTAGAAGACATTCTTGATATTTTCTGAAACCATCTTTGCAAATTATAAACAATTTTGAATGCCGGATATTTTTGAAAACACAAACAATTTTCAAATTAAAAAAGGTGTAATGTGAATAACCTTTTTTTTGACACTTAATGTGAATAAACTTTGTAATTCTGATCATTTTCTGAAAAATATGAACACATTTTGGTATTCAAACAATTTCTTCAAGAACAAATTTTCTTGTTGTTTTTTTGTTAGTCACACATGAAAAAGTAACGCGCTCATTATGTCGCTACTCAGACAAAAAAAGATCGGACCCCAAGTTATGAGTCGAGAGTTGACTTACAATTCAGCCATAAAAATTCAGGATGGAGTTGCGAGTTGATGATGGACTTGCAACTGGGACAAAAAGAAGGTCGATCTTTACTTGTGGGTTGTGGGTGGGATTGCAACTAGGATAAAAAAAGGCCGGGCCCAGTTACGAGTCGAGTGTGGACTTTCAACTAAAAAAGAAAGATTGGGCCCCAGTTCCGAGTCGATGATGGACTTACAACTGGGACAAAAAAAGGTCGAGACACAGCCGCGAGTCAAGGGTGGACTTGCAACTGGGGCAAAAAAATCGCGCCCCAGATGCAAATCAAGGGTGGACTTGCAACGAGGACACAAACTGTTGGGCTCAGTTGCGAGTCGAGGGTGGACTTGCAACTGGGAAAAAAAGGGCGGGGCCAAGCTGCGAGTAAAGGGTGGACTTGCAACTGGACAAAAAAAGATCACACCCCAGTTGCGAGTCGAGGGTGAACTTACAACTAATAAAAACATGTTAGGCTCAGTTGCGAGTCGAGGGTGGACATGCAACTAGGACACAAAATGTTAGGCACAATTGCGAGTCGAGGATGGGCTTGCAACTGGGACAAAATAAAAGGGCGGGGCCCAGCTGCGAGTCATGGGTGGACTTGCAAGTGGGACAAAAAAATATCGCGCCCCAACTGCGAGTAGAGGGTGGACTTGCAATTAGGACAAAAAATGTTGGGCTCACTTGCGAGTCGAGGGTGAACTTGCAACTGAGACAAAAAAAGGTCGGGCCCGAGTTGCGAGTCAATGGGTGGACTTGCAACTAGTACAAAAAGAAAAATTGAGACTAAGTTGCGAGTCGAGGGTGAACTTGTATCTGACACAAAATAGTTTCGGGCTCTAGTTGCGAGTCGATGGTGAACTTGCAACTGATACAAAAAAATGTCGAAGCATAGTCGCAAGTCAAGGGTAGGATTACAACTGTAACAAAAAAACAAAAAAAGTCGGCCCCAGTTGCATGTTAAAGGTAGAGTTGCAACTCGAACAAAGGGAAAAAAGAGCCCTCTATTGGGTGGTGGACACTCAACAAACAACGATGGAAAAAATTCTTGAATTTCAAAAAAGAAAAAATGAAAAATGAAAAAGAGAAAAATAAAAAACATGAATTTTAAAAGTTTACAAATTTAAAACAAATAAATGAAAAAAGAAACAGAAAAAGAAAATAAAAAACAATTGTGACTGCAGCCCACGCCAGCGCAACGTACGAGGGTCAAGGGCTGTGAAAAAAATAAAACATAGGAGATGTATACACAATGTACCTATACACAAAGATAGAGCCGTGGAGAAAAAAAAGTAAAAGGCAAAGGCACTCATAAGTGCAGCTGCTGCGGCGAACAAATACTAGTCAAACTAACAGACAAAAGGTGAAAACGACAAAATGGCCCAGGCACATGGCTGCAGGAAACGCTCACTGTCCGGTACGAATCTCAGGTCAACCGCGTCGCTGCGCGAGCACGCGTTACAAAAACACGAATCTTGAACAATGTATCCTATGGTTTATAACTTAGATGTGAGATAATTATTTCACATCTAGATGTGAAATAGCAAATCTGTTTTTAGTTTGGATATTTATTGCACAGAGAAGGTGAGCAACAATAAGAAATATGAATGCATGTGCATCCACTTGTGTGGAAATTGAAAGGACAATAGTATGTTACTACCTGTCACCAGTTGAAGTTAAACTGAAGCGTTTGATAGGAGGTTTGCACATGCAAGTGTAATATTACAGAAAGTGAAGAGTGCACCCGCGGTGTCCTTCCCTTGGCCTGCCCGGCCCGTCTATGGCACATAGACCATTCATCCCCCAACTAGCACCCCATCCTCTTTGCCATTGCCATCGGTTCCGCCATCCCACTTTTGGCCTCTATGCCATCGCCCCACCCCTGCTACCGCCTCTTCCATCGACGCCCTTTTTGCCATCGTTCTGTCCGCTTCTTTCATGGCCTGCCTATCCTAGGGTCGATGACAGCCCACCACTGCCTCTAAGGTCATTGTCGGAGGACACAGGGTTCGACAACCTTGTTGCCTCCGTCTCCGTGGACTCCATTCATCGATCGCGACTGGTCACCCACCCTCCTGCAAGGAGTTCGCTTGTTTGCCCGACTCGGCCGATACTTGTCCATGCCCGCCTCCATCCATTGATGTACTATTTCATCACTGGACAACTCGGATGAGTTTTTTTCTAAATAACTTCATATGTAGTCTTTTCTAAATAACTTCATATGTTCATCTTTGTTCGAAGAATCAACCGACGATTAGAGTGATGTTGTGTTGGCTACTTTGGTCGTCAATGAGCATATTGCTAGGCAGCGGCCAATGTTTAGGGGGTCGATCCCGAGCCATGCTCCGGCGTTGAATCGTAATAAAGAAAACAACTATTGCCTACTCTACAACTATTATTTCTAGCTCAATGACTCGCTATTCTGTCCTAAGCTTTTTCGACGACACTTCTGGATGGGGAGGCATGTGTTCAACCGTATTTCGAGATGGAGTGGTGGAGTATGATGACCACTTCAAATGCAAGTATGATGCCCATGGAAAGGTTGGCTTCTTCTCTTATCAGAAATGTATGGTGTTATGGTAGCGAATATGTGGTGGTTTTATGGAACGACGACAGATATATGGTGGTTTTATGGGACGACAGATATGTGGTGGAGGTATATGGCAACGGAGGTAACATTTGTGCGGCGGCGACATGACGACCAACAACTCGACATGACGAAGCAATCACAAATTCAACAAAACAAAACACTGAAAAGAAAATTTGCAAAAAGGCCCAGATGGGTTCAGATAGGATGATCTAACATTAATTTTTGGCCTTTTCATGGACTATAGGTATGAAGAACGAAAATTGGAAAAATTTCACCGAGCAACATGGAAATATGATACCACTTGATAGAGGCGAGGGTCTCGATCTTTCGAGGAGATGATTACTATAGTTTTTGACGGAGTAGACTTTGACGATGAATGTACGAAGATGCCGCGTGTTAACAACCGCTAAACCAACTCCGAGAGATCATTGACCACACCGGAGCACGATCAACCCAACCATGAGGGTCTGTTTCCCATAGGAAAACTAAGAACAAGCAAGAAACTGAGATTGTAATTTGGATATTGTGAATTGAAGAGGAAATCTTTATTAAAAGTTGGGCTCTGAAACCTCTTGGCCTGGTCGTTGGACACAAATAAAGTACGAGTGTTGCACTATGCCGAACTTTAATCTAAACAAAATCTAAGACTAAACAACGCCCTAAGGGCTGTATTTATAGGGAGACATAGGGGAATTTTGTCTACCCTTGGTAATGTGGGACTAAATTCTGTCCTAAGTCGTTTTCCCTATTAATACAGACTAAAAACAACCTATTAAGTGTATTTTGAAATTATATGGGCCTGACCCAAAAAAGAAGGTGGCGCAACACCTATAATAAGCTATGGATGAAATTTATGAAAGAACATCTTATATATTTCGGCCATGTCCTTGTCTGTCATCATGGTGGCTTCAAAGTGCTGAAAACTCCACTGGAAACTCTGTTATTGTTCCGTTTGCACGTGCCTTCATCTCCATGCTCGATCCTACTCAATGTTGATCCTTCCTGTCCATGATAGGCTCGATCCTACTCCAACATTCATCCCTCTTGTCCATGATAGGCCCTCAATTCATAAGAAAAACAAATGTATCCAATTTAGGCAGCATCATATTCTCATGAACATTAGAATCATTACCAATAAACTAAAGTACCTGGTAATTCAATTGGCGTGCGCGAGCTCTAGTAATTGGTCTAGTATATGTAGCAGCAGGGGTTATGGGTGTAACTGTGGTAGTGATGTCCTCATCAACGCTGGCGGACAGTGAGCTATTTAGGACTGCGTCAATGAGGAGCTCCTCGCAAGTAGGCCAGCCTCTCTGTGCATCCCCTCTCTATGTAAACATTGTCTTTTCCTCTTCTATTTTCCCTTAAAATCTATGACCCCTTTGTCTCTCCCTTTCTGATGCAAAATATATAGGTTTGGTTGGATTTGTTACTTCCGTTTGGGAGAGGTGGAGAAATCCAAACCTATAGATTTCTCCACCTATCCCAAACATAGCTAGAGGAGATGATGAAGCCTATAGGTCTCTCCACTTATCCCAAACAAAGTGGACTCTCTCATCTTTGAGGTGGCATGCGGACGACAGGAGCATCCGCCTAAGTTGACTCCGAAGCACATGTACGACCATGTTCCCACTTTGCCTTTTCCTCTTCTATTTGTCCTTAAATCTCCGACCCCTTTGTTTCTCCCTTTCTTTAGCGACAAAAACGACTGCAATGATGTATTTGGAGAACCAAAAAATGGACCATCCAACAAAAGTAGGAGAGAAGCAGCAGAACAAAATGACATTGACAAAGACGACAGCGGACTTTGTGGTTTGTGGCCATCACATGCTCGGAGAATGACGGGCATGTTGCCACAACCGTCACAGTAGCATAGATTTAGGTAATTTCTCCACTTCCGCTTGGGAGATATGGAGAATTTATGTGCAGAGCACATCCCCTCTAGTCCAGAGTCCAAACATAAATACATTGCATTGGGGCACCGTATAGAGGAATTACTATGATACAACAAATTCTGAGTTGGTGTAAGTCTAATATATGTCTGTGTAGTACGAAGTGAATTGATGATCTAAAAAAAGTGAATTGATGATGTTTGTACAACTAACATTAGAGTCATATCGTGCATATAAAATCTTTGGTGGGACTGTCCTACATGGGCCCTACATGCACACACTATCTAATACCAGAATTCGAAAACCCATCACGCGAACTGTCTAGTGGCTTTAGAGCATCCACAGTGCTTAGAGGCTGGCTTGCCTCTAAGCTGGACCCCACAGTCTGCCTATAAGTTTAGCTTAAAACCTCAACCTAGCAGGCTTCTCATACATGTGTTGCAGGCTTGTGGCAAAAACAAGTCTGACAAGTGGGGATGCACATTTATTCTATTCAAAAGAGGAGACACTAGTAAAGTTTTCTTAGAGGCGACAAGCAAACAATGTATGGAGGCCTCCTCTAGTAAGAGAGATAGAGAGTGTTTAGAGGCGGCCAAAAATGAACATTGTAGGTGCTCTTAGTAGTACTGACTCCATGTGCGGGGAGGCAGGTGGCGAATCCAGGCATTTTTAGCCATTTGATCTAGTGAGTTTTGGTTCGATGAGCGGTTCATGGCAGCTCCAGCTTCCAGACCAACGGTTTGGATCACTCTAAACTAATGAATCCAAGTTCATAAATTCATGTACAATAGAGTGCTATAGATATAGATAAACAAAATCTTCGCCCTTGGTGATTTTCTTGAACAAGAGGAGGGAGAAGCGAATTCAATGAAGAGTAAAAATGATGGTTGCTTCTTCTGCCCACCTTACCGCGGGAAAGGTGGGGTTTTGTGATTTGATGCCTCATTGCTCATGTACTAGTATTATGGAGCTACGACCGAATGCCTCCCCCGCTGCTCTGAACTGTAATTTGGTGCATGGCACGTGGACACCGATGTTGGATGTCCCACATGTCAGCGAAAGGCGTGCTGTAAGTGTGATGCCATTTCGTGTGAGGACTAATTGTGTGGAGCTGCGATGCAAATGCGACAGGTGTGATGTAAGCGTGCTGCCATTTCGTTTCGAACTGTAAAGCATAACACTTGGTTTTTCTCCTTGGTACGATCTATAAAATCTCGAATATTAATCTAAAGAAAGAAATCGAGATTAGTAAAAAGGCAGTGATTTTGCCGCACTGTAGGCAAGGGAGCTTGGCCTGCTGGTTTGCTAACATGCGGTCCCACATGTCAGTGATGTACCAAGCCGATGCACGTCCCACATGAGGCAGAACAATGGCAGAAGCAGCACGTGGTTTTCTTGAAGAAGATGGGAGAGGCGGATTCAGTGAAGAGTGAAATGATGATTGCTTCATCCGTCCAACTTATATTGTGGGAAAGGTTCGACTTTGTGATTTGACGCCTCATTGCTCATTACTACTGCGGCTCTATGACCGGGGTGCGCCCCCTGCTGTTCTTCCCTCTTATTTGGTGCATGGCACGTGGACCCGGATGATAGATGTCCCACATGTCAGCAAAAGGAAGTAGAATATTTATGAAAGCGAGGTTCTCCACTCTTACGATGGAGGAGTACAAGACACGACGGCCCATTGAACTACTAGTAGTCTAGTAGGAAAACATAATACTTGGTTTTGCTCCTTAGCTCGATCCATCGTTACAAACCTCGATTAAAAAGGCGAGTGTCGGTACCATGAATAGTTGGCTCATGGGACCAACTACGCACGGGCAATGAGTGACCCCCTGGTCAGAAGCATTAAAGCATCTAAGGACAAGACCCAAGAATGGAGCACCCCGACAACGACTACGCTGACTTACCCCTAAGCATCCAGGCCAAGCCACCCAACGCATGGCGCATCAATTTTGCCTCATCAGAACCAACATGACACGTTGCGAACGGGAAGCCTGGGCGGTGAAGATACATCATTAACCATGGGTGAGTCACAAGCTCGCCTGTCATGGGGATGACACCTACACCAGTGCGTGGCGCCACTAGACCAGGTCACCACTGATACGTCCATTTTGCATCATGTTTTCCTACTGTTATTTATAGTGTTTTTATGCATTTTAACACTTTGTGGAGTAATTCTAATGCCTTTTCTCTCATAATATGCAAGGTTTACACAAAGAGGGCGAATACCGTCAGCTGGAATTCTGGACCAGAAAAAGCTATGTCAGAGATACCTATTCCGCACATCTCCAAATGAGCTGAAATTTTACGGAGAATTGTTTTGGAATATATAATAAATATTGGAGAAAAGAACAACTAGAGGAGCCACCTAGGTGACCACAAGGCACCAGGGCGCGCCAGCCCCCCCAGGCGCGCCCTGGTGGGTAGTAGGCCACCTGGCCCATCTCCGGTGCCCATCTTCTGGCACATAAGGTCTTTTGACCTAGAAAAAATAAGGAGAGGACTTGCGGGGCCGTCTCAAGGCGGAACTTGGGTAGGAGCACTTTTGCCCTTTGGTGGAGCGATTCCACTGGGAGAACTTCCCTCTCAGAGGGGGAAATCGAAGTAATCGTCATCACCAACAACCCTCTCATCTTTGGGAGGCCAATCTTCATAAACATCTTCAACAACACCATCTCATCTCAAAACCCTAGTTCATCTATTGTGTTCAATCTTTGTACCGAAACCTCAGATTGGTACCTGTGGGTGACTAGTAGTGTTGATTACATCTTGTAGTTAATGCTAGATGGTTTATTTCGTGGAAGTTTATATGTTCAGATCCATTATGTTATTTAATATCCCTCCGATCTTGAGCATGGATATTATTTGTGAGTAGTTGCCCTTGTTCTTGAGGCCACGGGAGAAGCCATGTTGCAAGTAATCATGTGAATTTGATATTCGTTCGATATTTTGATGATATGTATGTTGTGATTCCCTTAGTGGTGTTATGTGAACGTCGACTACATGACACTTCACCATATTTGGGCCTAAGGGAATGCATTGTGGAGTAGTTATTAGATGATGAGTTGCTAGAGTGACGGAAGCTTAAACCCTAGTTTATGCACTATTTCGTAAGGGGCTGATTGGATCCATATGTTTAATGCTATGCTTAGATTTTTATCTTAATTCTTCTTTCATAGTTGCGGATGCTCGCAAGGGGGTTAATCATAAGTGGGAGGCTTGTTCAATTAAGAAAAACACCCAAGCACCGGTCCACCCACATATCAAATTATCAAAGTAGCGAACGCGAATCAAACCAACATGATGAAAGTGACTAGATGAAATTTCTGTCTGCCCTCAAGAACGCTTTGCTTATTATAAGAGACCGTTCCAGCCTGTCCTTTGCTACAAAAGGGATTGGACTATTTTTCACACACGAATACGTCACCGTGTACCCTCGACACCTGGGGTGATGCACCGCAACTCACGTCGAAGGAGACCCGGCCGGAAGCACGGCACGCAAGCAATCCGGCGGGCGCTTTTGTAGACCCGAAGCCCCGCTTGACCGAAAGGGACCCCGTCAGGGCTCGCGGTGGCTATGGGCTCCCTAGGTCGACCTGATCGCCCCTAGGGCCTCATGGATCGCTGCCCTGCAACAAGAAGAACGAACGAAGAATAAGGAAGAAGAAGAACAAGGGAGAGAGATAAAAGTAAAGATAAAAAGTGGTAGATGACTTGTTCGATTGTGTGTGTTCAATTGGCCGTCACCCCTTAG
Organism: Triticum aestivum; assembly: GCF_018294505.1. Taxonomy (NCBI): domain Eukaryota; kingdom Viridiplantae; phylum Streptophyta; class Magnoliopsida; order Poales; family Poaceae; genus Triticum; species Triticum aestivum. Next base: position 191,404,904 of record NC_057808.1, on the reverse strand, counting down.
GTATATAAGAGGCGGCCGGACTTCCCGTGCAAGGAAAAGGCTTCAATTCACGTCCAAAACCCTAGTCCAATTCGGATATGTTTGGTCCGAACTTTCCAAAACTGTTCGGTAAAATCTGGCTGTATCTTGCAAGTCGTTTTTGGGTAGTAAACGACCTCGGATGGAAAAGAGACCAAAAGCTATCTTGACCGATTCGACGAGACGAACAACTTTCATGTCGAACATTTTTTGATCAGAGGCCATCATGTTGGCCAAATCGCTCGCGCAAAAATACCTATTATTCGTGCTACCCATTAGACACATGGCTGAACGGGCGCGCCACTTCTGGCTCGTGACAGGGCCGCACTCAGATGGCTCTAACTTTTGGATACAACAAGCTCGGATTGAGACAATTTTTATATCAAAATTGACCGATTCGACGAGACAAAGACAATTCGTGTAGAATGTTTTCTCATATGAGGCCGTCTTGAGAGCGTAATCAGCCAAATAGTGTTCTGGACACGAAATCTCAGTACTTCGAACACAACTTCCGTCTTAGAGATGAGATCGGATGGCTATGGTCCAAATATCAAAGTTTCTCCTTTTGTTGATACAGAACTTTCTCACTTTGAGCACTTTTCCATTTGAGGCCTTCTTAATTATGTTTTTGATCATGCCAAAATCTGGTGTCAACACATGCCCCCCTGTTTTTTGGCAAAGCTAGCGTGCCAAAAAATAACTTGTACTGTGTTGATTCTAAGGACGATGTAAACACTTCATCGGTAATTATATATCGGCCATATGGATCAGCAACAAAATGCAGCTAATCAAATGAATGATGATGTGGTAAAACCCTTGCATGATGTAAGAAGTTATATTGCGTCCATGGATCAAAATAAGTCCATGGACGGTAACCAATCATACCTGAGGATGAATTCCATGTCATCGGCATCAATGTCATAGTTGAAGAATGTGGATAATGTGTGCACCGAATACATTGAAACTTTCGGCTTGGTCGTTCATAATTTTCACTCTTTTCCTTCTTTACCTTTGTCGCACTTCTTGCGATGGAAGCTCGCACACCATTCTTCTCTTGACTACTTCCTTTGGGAACCCGTTGGTGATATTACCACTGGGCGTAAACCGGCCAGGAGAGGCCGGGTTAACTTCATAAGTAGTTCATCTGTATCTGAAGCCCATGAAGACAGACGGTGACGCTTCATGAAGGCCCAGGGCCCAAAGCCGGTTTAAGCATGTAGACACAAACCGGTATTGAGATGTAAACTTGTATTGTAAGATATGCGTAGCAGAGACCGAGCCGGACACGATTATGAGCCGGCCTCGGAGTCTGTAAACCGATGGGCGTCAACCCATGTATATAAGGGGACGGCCCGGTGGCGGTTCAGGGACAACAAACAACAACTCGAGACTCAGGCAAAGCGTATTCGCTCCCTGGTCATCGAAACCCCATCAATTCCATCACAACTAGACGTAGGCTTTTACCTTCATCGTAAGGGGCCGAACTAGTATAAAACTCTCTTGCGTCCCTTGTCCGCTTTAACCCCTTTAAGCTAACCAGTAGCGATGGCTCCACGACTAAGTCCTTTCTCTAGGACATCTGCCGTGACAAAACCATGACAGTTGGCGCCCACCGTGGGGCTATCGCACGATGGTTTAAAGTTCTTGGAGGGCAGCTTCGAAGGACTCAAGGGTTACGCCGTGGGCCGGATGACCAAGAGTCGTCGCGGCAAACTCTACATCGACGATGCAGGCTGGGGCCCCGAGGCCGGCTCAATCGAGTATGGGTACCGGGTCCCCTTTGGTGGCATACACGTTTTCATTGGCAAGATCGGTGAACCGGGCCCTGAGCCGGACATCTGCGCCGACCTCGTCGAAACGGCTCAGCGTGCGAGATCTGCCTGGGTCAAGCCTGTCATGAAGCGTGCCTTCGTGGGAGTTATCCATGGAGGTGAACCTGAGGATAGATCGGAATCTGGTGGTGAGACCGTCGTTTATTCCGGCGACGAGTCATCGACTGGAGAAACCGAGTCGTTATATCAGTTACAAGAAGGCCGGATTGGGGGCTGTTCCGAGGGCGACAGTATTCCGGACCCCTTCGATCTGCCAAACCGGGTGGCGATCTTCATGCCCGGCACGCAACCAGCGCTCCACTCTTCAACCGCAGGGGCGATGATTTCCGGGTCAGCAGCGGCGGCAGCGGCTGGGGCAGGAGGCCTTGTGTGACCGCCAGCTCAGGTTCTATCTGATTTGTTTGATGTGTTGGCAACACTGATGGCGGAGGTTAACCCGGCGGATCAGGATGCACACAATGCGGAAGTTGCGAAAGTGAAAGATCAGATCACCCAGGCAAAAGCCGACTTAGCAGGTGAGGATACCAGGATAGCCGCGGAGCGGGCCGCTTTGGATGCACAAGCTTACAGGATTCGAACGAAGTCCTGAAGAGGAGGCACCGATCTCGCCTGCCGCCGGTTTACGACGCTAGGAATCTCTTTAACACCCCAGGGGCAGGAACCAGTAATCCGCCGGTGGTAAACCGGGCAGAGGCACCCGGAGCAGGGGCGCCAGTTTAGCCACGTTTGGTGGATCCGCCTTATCAGAACAACGTTGTGGTACCTCATGTCCCCACACCACCGGGTCATTATTCTAACCTAATGGACAACATTGTCGCTGCCGCTTCACGGCTGGCGGCCATCCCGATCGAAGGCGATTCTCCAGCAGCGGTCGAGACGCATCGGGTTAAGGAGCTTCTTCAGACAGCCCTGATTCAACAGGAGGCTTATTCGTATAGTCACGATCGGATTCATTCCACTCCCCGTCCAAGCCGGAGTTACAACAGGCGTATGGATGAACCGGCAGTGTCAAGCAATGCACGGAACCGTGATCTGCCCCGTGGCCATAACCCGACGGGTGGTGCTGGAGATGCTCAGGATGTGGTGAACCGAGCTCGGGCACGCAGAGAGGCCGAGTTAGCAGTGCAGCACGAGGCCCGTCAGCTCACTCCGGTTTGTCCAACCACATCGGTGGAACCAGGAGTTACCTCTAGTTCCTTGGGAGTGCCATGTCTTGTCTCGGCGTTCCGCAATGTGCGCCTGCCCAAAGATTTCAAGGGCCCGCGCAAGGTGCCGAATTACACCACTGATTTATCCCCTGAAACATGGGTTGAAAGCTATGAGATGGCCATGGAGATGCTGGACGTGGATGATGCGGCATGTGCGAAGTACTTCACCATGATGTTAGAAGGAACGGCCCGCACTTGGCTAAAGAGTTTACCGGCTAATTCTATCAGGTCATGGGCTGAGTTGAGAGCCCGGTTTGTTCAGAATTTCAAGGATACATGCAAGCAGCCCATGTCAATTGTGGACTTAGCTGCCTGTGTCCAGGAGGAAGGAGAGTCAACAACCCATTGGGTGCGCCGGGTTTCGGAGATTTTGCATTCATCAGACCGCATCAACGCTGACACCGCAGTTTGAACATTGGAAGGCAATTGCCGATTTCAGCCCTTGAAGTTGAAGTTGGGACGGCTCAAACGTCATTGTAATGACATGGGAACCCTTATGGCTGCACTGGTGAAGTATGCCGACTCTGATAGTACCAAGGATCCCGAGTCTGACGATGACAAGACAGGGAAGGGAAAGAAGAGCGGCAACACCAAGGGGCAGCACCACAACCCGGCGGGTCATGGAAATGGCGGAAAGCGTAAAGCGGACCACGATTTAGATTTTGTGGCTAACACTAATACGCACGACAAGGGCCAGCGGCGTAAGGGTAAATCGCCCCGGCGGAATGGAATGCCGAATCCTAATCCGGACCGATTGTCGTATCTGTTGAACCAGCCCTGTCCAAAGCATGGGACGAAGGAGGAACCATCTACACACCTCTGGAAAGATTGTTATATCATGCAAGAGTTCAAAAATTCTGACTCTTTCCGGTATGATCATGGATCAGGAGGCGGTTCAGGCAGAGGAAATTCCGGTTCAGGATTCCATGGCAATCAGGGTGGACATAACAATCAAAGTAATCAGGGTAATCAAAGTGGCTATAATCATCAGGGCAGTCAGTAGCAGCAGCAGTCGGGTTACCAGAGCAACCCGAAGCAGTTGAATAGCGGACAGTATCATGTCTTCACCACTAGCTTGGACAAGCGCGATCAGAAGCTTCATAAAAGGATGGTGAATGCCATTGAACCGGTGGTGCCCCGTTATTTGCGCTGGTCCGAGCAGCCCATTGTGTGGAGTAGAGACGATCATCCACCCCGGGTTGACAATCCGGGTCATCTGGCTCTAGTGGTGGCACCTCAGGTGGGAGGTTATAAGTTGACTAAGGTACTCATGGATGGAGGGAGTAGTATCAATATCCTTTATTATGAAACTTTCCGTCGCATGGGGCTAACAGATAAAAATCTTAAACCATCCAATACGGTATTCCATGGTGTGGTGCCTGGTAAGTCGGCATATCCTGTTGGTAAGATAGCCCTGGAGGGGGCTTTTGGAGATGAGCATGACTCGAGATCAGAAACCTTGACCTTTGAAGTGGTGAAAATCAGAAGCCCGTATCATGCCCTATTTGGACGACCAGCTTATGCCAAGTTTATGGCACGGCCTTGTTATGTCTATCTACAGCTCAAGATGCCGGGTCACAAGGGAATTATAACCGTGCATGGAAGCCGCAAGATTGCTCTGGAGTGTGAGGAAGGTGATGCGGCTTATGCTGAGTCGGCTTGTGCAACAGAGGAGTTGAAGTTTTACAAAGACAATGTTGATCCAGCAGATATGACTTCGTTGAAGAAACCAACTACGGAGCATGATCCGGCCCTGAAGTTTAAATCGGCTGATGAGACTAAACTTGTTGACTTCGTGCCGGGCGATTCGTCCAACGAGTTCATCCATGAGAATCGGGACATCTTTGCATGGAAGCCTTCTGACATGCCTGGTGTACCGAGAGAACTCGCTGAGCACACCCTCAATGTTGATCCTAAGTATAAACCGGTCAAGCAGTTTTTCCGCCGGTTCAATGAAGAAAGACGCAAAGCTATTGGAGAAGAAGTAGCCAGGCTCTTGGCGGCTGGATTTATCGTTGAAGTATTCCATCCCGAGTGGTTGGCTAATCCGGTGCTGGTCCTCAAGAAGAATAGCACTTGGCGTATGTGTGTGGATTACACAGATCTCAACAAAGCTTGTCCGGCAGATCCTTTTGCCCTCCCCCGTATTGATCAGATTATTGATGCTATGGCGGGTTGTGAGCGGTTAAGTCTTTTGGATGCATATTCGGGTTATCATCAGATCAAGATGGCAGTTAAGGACTAGGAGAAGACGACCTTCATAACTCCCTTTGGAGCCTTCTGCTATGTGTCCATGCCCTTGGGCTCAAGAGTGCACAGGCAACTTATCAACGGTGTGTGCAGAATTGTCTTCATAAACAGATCGGCCGCAATGTTCACGCCTATGTGGATGATATTGTGGTGAAATCAAGGAAAAAGGAGACATTGATTGATGACTTGAAGGAAACCTTTGATAACCTTCGGGTTTATAAAATGATGCTTAATCCGGCCAAGTGCATCTTTGGTGTACCTGCAGGCAAGCTCTTGGGTTTTTTGGTGTCTAACAGGGGCATTGAAGCTAATCCGAAAAAGATCAAGGCCATCACCTCCCTGGCTAAACCAAAGTGTATCAATGATGTTCAACGCCTGGCAGGTCGGATTGCCGCGTTGAGCCGGTTTGTCAGTCGTCTTGGTGAGAAGGCCATTCCTTTGTATCAGGTGCTGAAGAAAACGGATAACTTCGTCTGGAGTGACGCCGCTAATGAAGCATTTGAGGACTTAAAGCGGCAGCTAGGTAATCCGCCAATTCTCGCTGCACCGATTGATAAAGAACCGTTGCTGCTATATGTGGCAGCTAACGCTCGGGCTGTTAGTGTGGCTATTGTGGTGGAGCGCAAGGAGGCAGGAAAGGAGTATCCGGTTCAGCGACCGGTTTACTATATTAGTGAGGTACTCATTGAATCCAAGCAGAGGTACCCGCATTGGCAAACATTGGTGTATGGGGTTTTCATGGCAAGCCGGAAGCTTAAGCAGTATTTCCAAGGTCATCCCATCACGGTGGTCAGCTCTGCTCCTTTGGGGGATATAATCCAGAATAAGGAGGCAACTGGTCGAATTGCTAAATGGGTTATCGAGCTCGGGCCTCACGGGTTGAAATACATACCCCGAACGACGATCAAATCTCAGGCACTTGTGGATTTCATCAATGATTGTACAGAATTACAAGAGCCAGAAGAGAAGCCGGATCACACTTATTGGACTATTCATTTTGATGGGTCCAGGCAATTGGAGGGCTCGGGGGCTGGAGTCGTGTTAACTTCCCCACGAGGTGATAAGTTTTGTTATGTTCTCCGTTTGATGTTCCCTTGCACTAATAATGCAGCTGAATATGAGGCCGTACTCCATGGTCTACGGATGGCTAAGGAGATGAATCTCAGCCGAGTTAAATGCTTCGGTGACTCGGATCTGGTGGTTCAACAAGTGTCTGGCACTTGGGATTCCAAGGACCCACTGATGGCAGCATATCGTCGTGAGGTGGATATTGTTGCAGGTCACTTCAAAGGTTATCAGGTGGATCATGTGGACCGGCAGAAGAATGAAGCGGCAGACGCTTTAAGCCGCCTGGGTTCCCAACGTAAACCGGTTCCACCTAATGTTTTCCTGAAAGTTTTGCATAATTCGTCCGTCAAGCTCCATGGTGAAGAGGATTTGGCTGTTCCTGATCCGGAGGCTCAGTTGGTGGCAGCTCTACGTATTATCCCGGATTGGACGGTTCCGTATCTGGCGTATATAAACCGGGGCGAGTTACCAGAGGATGAAACTTTGGCCAGACAGATAACCCGGCGGTCCAAGTCCATGACTATTATCAATGGAGAGTTACATCATTGCAGTGTGACAGGGGTGTTTCAACGCTGTGTATCTCCTGAGGAAGACCGTGAAATTTTGCGTGAGATCCACGAAGGAGATTGTGGGCACCACGCCGGTTCAAAATCTTTGGTGGCCAAGGCGTTTCGTCACGGTTTTTATTGGTTGACAGCTCATGCTGATGCCGAGGACTTGGTTAAAAGATGTGATGGATGTTAAAAATTCTCACGGCGTGTTCATGTACCAGCTCAAGAATTGAGGATGATTCCAATCACCTGGCCGTTTGCAACTTGGGGGCTGGATATGGTTGGGCCTTTCAAGAGGTCCAAGGACAAGAAGACCCACCTTTTGGTGGCAGTTGATAAGTTCACAAAATGGGTGGAGGCAGAGCCAGTTAGTAAGTGTGATGTAGCCACGGCAGTTCAATTCATCAAAAAGGTGATCTTCCGGTTTGGTTTTCCACACAGCACTATAACAGACAATGGTACCAATCTGTCAAAGGGTGCCATGAAGGAGTTCTGTCAACGTGAGCACATCCGGCTTGACGTGTCATCAGTGGCTCACCCCCAGTCCAATGGTCAAGCGGAGAGGGCCAATCAAGAGATCTTGAGAGGCATCAAACCCCGGCTTATGGTTCCTTTGCAACGGACGCCGGGTTGTTGGGTTGAGGAGTTACCTTCAGTATTATGGAGCATCAATACCACACCCAACAGATTAACAGGCTACACACCGTTCTTCATGGTTTATGGAGCGGAAGCGGTTCTTCCTAGTGACATCCGTCATGACTCGCCTCGTGTAGCGGCATATGTTGAAGCAGATAACGAGAAGGCACGACAGGAAGCTCTTGACCTGTTAGATGAGGAGCGTGGCATGGCGGCAGCCCGTTCGATGATTTATCAGCAAGATCTGCGTCGTTATCATAGCCGCCGGGTTAGAACCAGAACCTTTCAAGAAGGAGATTTGGTGCTTCGACTCATCCAGGATCAGACGGATATGCACAAGCTATCCCCCCTTAGGAAGGGCCTTTTGTGGTCAGCAAGGATTTGCACAATGGGTCGTACTACCTAATTGATGTTTGAGAGCGCAAAGACTCACGTAAATCGGAGGAGGAGACCAACCGGCCATGGAATATTGCTCATCTTCGGCCCTACTATACTTGAGCTACAGGCTCTGCTTATGTACATATTATGACATTGTATATATTATGATCAAATATTAAACCGGAACCTCGGCTAAAGCAGGGTATCTGTTGTTTTCTTACATCACGTGTGGTTACATGGAGCTTACAAAGTGGCGTCCGGTTTGCACCTTGATTTAGCTTCTTAAAGCTTGATATCCGATCATTTGGGGGCTTGGTCGTATCCGAACTATAGCTACACCTCTTGATCGGCGTAATGCCACAGCATCACTTGGGAGCATGGTCGAACCCGAACCATGACTACACCTCTTGATCGGCGTAATGCCACATCATCACTTGGGAGCATGGTCGAACCCGAACCATGACTACACCTCTTGATCGGCGTAAAGCCACAGAATCACTTGGGGGCTTGGTCGAACCTGAACCATAGCAATGCCTTTTTGATCGGCGTAATGCCACAGCATCATTTGGGGGCTTGGTCGAACCCGAACCATAGCAACACCTCTTGATCAAATTTGGGGCCTGGCACCCCGTGAAAAGCCTCGACTACAACGGTTTTATTTGCCTTTTGCTAAGTTTCTTTTTCTTTTGCTAAGATTTGTGATGTTTTCAAACCAGTGTTTATCAACCCCGTTGGGCTGTCAACTACAAGTTGTCAGTACATGACCAAGTTATAATCTGGAGACTATCAGCCCGGTCTGGTTTTGACTCATAGTCACCAGTATGGAATAAGCCGGTGTTTTTCACAACCCGGAACGGTTTTTTTGTAAACCGGCATTATATAGCAGGAGATGTTTTTACTCCGGATTAAGGTTATTACCTTCATTACAAGGTTGGTCAGCCAACACTATGCCTAAAGGTCGCAAGTATCATATATTTCCATACTTGGTTATCTTTTACAACCTTGGTTATAAAACTTGGTCATTTATATAGTTGGGTATCATGACCCGCCCGGTGGTAAACCGCCAGGGCATTTTAAGCTTTTTATCTGCAGGAACAATTGGAATAAAAAGCTATGGATTATGAACATCATATCTCAAAGCATGGCAGATTAACACGCATCAGTTGCAGATAAATATGCACGAAGGCATAACAGACCAACTGTTTTAACTAGCCTATTACAAGGCGTTTCAGTACTCAAAGGAATAATTGTTTCTCAATAAACATTGCAGTATGTAAGGATAAACCGGCCACCGGGTTATGATCACTGCGCAGCTTGACCTGACGGCTGCGGGTCATCTTGCACCGGTTCTTCTTCTTCGTCCCTACCCAGCGGCTGGAAGTCAACAGTTGTCCAGTCGATCCCAGTTACAGCTTGGAACACAACTTCGTCGCTTATAAGGGTGGACGGTTCAATATCAGGGGCATAAGTGTGCTTACGGATTGGAGGGATCAGGCTTTGAGTTTCAAGAGCTGGTGCAGCAACCCGCTTGTTGTTGATATCATAACTCGCCTGATAATGTGAAAGATCAACTTCTTCAGCAAGTTGACAAGCCAGTGGACGTACTTCCCGGTTTATGGTGCAGAGATCTTCAGTGCAAAATTCTGATCCGTCCTCTTTCAAGCTTGGGTAGCCCTTAGCCATGTCCGTCAGATCAAGATCAGGCACCCATGCTTTTGCCCGGGTTAGCGCGGTCAGAGCGCCAACCCTTGCAGCAGACCTCTTCAGCTCTTCTATCCGGGCAGGCATCATAGATAGCCTGTCTAAGGTATCCTTGATCAACATCGGGGGTGGCTTATTGTGCGAAGCGGTGCAGATAATCCGTTGTGCGCCAGTATAAAGTTGCTCTATCAGCGTGTAGGTAGCCTTCAACTTCTTCTGCACATATGAGCCCATATGGCTAATGCGGGTTCCTATATCATTACAAACATCAGTAAACCGGCAACGCATGAGAGGATATGTTGAAAGCATAAAGGAAGGATGCTTACCAAACACAGCAGAGGTCATAGCATGCACTTGCCGCTTTACACCAGTCAGCTCGTCAACCACCGGTTTAAGAGCGGCTTCTGCGTTTTCAGCCCTTTTTACCAAAGCGGCTTTTTCAGTCTCCCAATCCGCCCGCTCTTTGTTGAAGCCCTCTTTCAGTTTCTCCATAGCGCCTAGAGTGCGGGTCAACTCTTCCTTCGCTTTGGAGGCTTCAAATTGCTGGGTTTTGATGTTCTCCTGCAGATCAGCGGTTTGGCGTTCCTTCTTGCTCAGCTCTGCCTGCAAAGAGACAGATGCATAATGAGTTGACAGTACATATTTGAAGCACCAAGCACATAACAAGTTATGCCCTTAGTACTTGGGGGCTAATGCATATTTGTGTTTACTCAGAAATTTTTACAAGTCCCAAACACAATACAAGTATTAAGCTTGGTACTTGGGGGCTAATGTGTGTTTGCTCAAAAAGCTGTTGATATGGGAATTCTTCTACAGTCCCGGTTCATCTTTATAAAGTTAAACCGGCCCTTGGGGACTATACCGGCGAAATAGAAGTATGGCAAATTATAAAGAACCGGTTCATCTTAATAAGGTAATCCGGTCCCTCGAGGCTAGATAGGCAAGGTTAAGTTATGACAAAAGTCCCGGTTTAGATTGGTATCATAAACTGTCACTTGGGAGCTACTACGAGCCGATGAACTGAAATTGGACAAAGGAGAAAAACAGTAGTTACCTCATATCGCTCCTTCATCAAGTTTACCAAACTAGCTTCATAGTCGCGACTGGTATACAGACGGTTCAAGAAGCCAGAGTGAATATCTTGAACATTGAGGTTGGCGAAGCTTGATAAATCGGCATTCCATTTGCCTTTGCCGATAGCACAGAGATCATCCTTGGCAGTATGCTTTGACAAAGCTACAGGGTTGCCTGGAGTGGAGTGGCCAGTGCCAGTAATCATAACATCATCATCTTGTTCATCCGCAGCTCTTGCCGGAGTTGGCGGTTTATCAGTGTCCTTCGTTGGATTGACCGGTTTGTCACCAGTTCGGACAGGGCTGGTTGGCCGGTCTGCATGACTTGTAATATCAACTTGCACTCGTTCAACAAGGAAATCATGGTCTTGAAGCGGCGGATCATGAAGCATGGCGTCAGCATCGGTTCCTTCCAGATCTGGAGTTGTTTCCGGTTCAGCAGCTACATTTTCATCAGCCGGTTTGTTCAACCGAGCTTTCTTGCTGGGTCTTGGCTTGGCGCTGCGAAAAGATAAGACATAAGGATCAGTACAGTATGAAAAGATAACATATCAAGAATAAAGACATGTGCATAACTCACCCAGGAACTGTTTTGAGAGGTGGAATCTGTGTGGCCGAAGACTCGCCAGAGGATGAGTGAGAAGTACCCTGATAATTTGAATCAGACGGGTTAAGAGGCTGGTGAAAACAACCTGCTTTTGGGCATGAAGTATCAAAGGGATAAGAGACCTCTGATCGGCGTTTCCGAACCGGACTGTTCGGTAAACCGGCGAAGGTAACTACCTGGCCGCTGTGCCGGGTTGTACGGCGAGCTTCGTGCTGCTGCGTCTTCAAAAGAAAGTTTGGATCCAAATAAGCAAGAGGGTGAGAAAATTTTATTTTCCGGTTCGCTTGACGGATATTTGATGTTGGCAGAGGATCTGAATCGGAGGAAAGAATAGTTACCTCTGCGTCCTCGGCGTGACTGCCTTCAGCGTCGTCCTGATAATAATCATTGTCAATGAGATGTATGAAAAATAAGCCAAGAGAGTCAAGTTCTACCTCTGATTCCGGATTACGCACATTGTCATCAGCTGGTAGATCGGAGGATGCAGTGGTCCTTCTCTTGGCAGGTTTCTTGACAACCTTGGTCTTTGGACGAACTGGCTTGACCGGTTTGTCTTGCGGTTTGCCGGTTTATCTTGTGATGGTTTCTTGTTCCAGAACGGATAATCACCCTGTCAGAAAAATAATCACACTTTCAGAGAATATTTGGACAGAAGCAAATTCAGATACAAAGGATTATATGATTCTTACAGCTGGTGGTTTATTGAAGGTGCAGAAAGGGAGTAGCCCGGTTTGGGCACAGACGGCCTCCGGTTCGTTTAGTATTTTCTTTACAGCCTCAGTGACTTCGTCATCTGTAAGCTGAATGTCAATGTGCCGCTGAGCATCCTTCAAACTCCCCGTGTACTCACACATCAAACTGGGGCACCGGCTTAAGGGCAGAATGCTCCAGCTTATCCAGCAATGAGCAAGATCGACTCCTGTCAAACCGTTCGCCATGAAGGCTCTAAGCTTCGAAAGTTGGGGAGCATAGTTGGCCCGTTCTCTTGCTGTCAGCCTCCGAGGAAACGAGTGTATGTTGCTCAGCCGTTCAGGGCGGTAACCCGGCAGGGGGTTTTCCTCAGATGGAGAGGTATCCATGCAGTAAAACCAAGTTTGGGATCAAACATATCCGAAGTGGTTTTTGGATCTAACCCACGGATATAAATAAGGGAAAAGAAGGGCGGCGACGAACACCGATGAACGACGGAAACCCTAAGCGCAGATCTATGGTAAGACAAAGGGGAGACTTACGGGTGCTGTTGAGCAGCGGCGGCGCGCGGAGGAGCTCTGGTACGTTCAGGTCGATGCAGCAGCCAAGGGTGGTGCAGCAGTCGAAGGTTGACGGCGGCGTCCGAGGACGAAGGTTCGGGCGTCGCGAGGATGAAGATGAAGCGAAGAGGCACGAGGGGGAAAATGGAAAGACCCCCTGGCCCTATTTATAAGAAGATAAACGACAGATGCGAAAATCGAGGAGCCGGATTTTTTGATATAAGGTGATGCTGTCGCCTCGATTGTCGGAGGCTCGTTAATGACAGGTGATGTCACGGCGGTTTACCAAGATCCTAGAAGATGATGTCATGGCGGTTTACAAGATTGTGTGAAGATTTTGAAGAAGAAATTTCCTCAAGTATTGAGGATTGACATGAACCAGTTCAAATCAATCTGGGCCTAATGTTGGGGATATTACCACTGGGCATAAACCGGCCAGGAGAGGCCGGGTTAACTTCATAAGTAGTTCATCTGTATCTGAAGCCCATGAAGACAGACGGTGACGCTTCATGAAGGCCCAGGGCCCAAAGCCGATTTAAGGCATGTAGACACAAACCGGTATTGAGATGTAAACTTGTATTGTAAGATATGTGTAGCAGAGACCGAGCCGAACACGATTATGAGCCGGCCTCGGAGTCTGTAAACCGACGGGCGTCAACCCATGTATATAAGGGGACGGCCCGGCAGCGGTTCAGGGACAACAAACAACAACTCGAGACTCAGGCAAAGCGTATTCGCTCCCTGGTCATCGAAACCCCATCAATTCCATCACAACTAGACGTAGGATTTTACCTTCATCGTAAGGGGCCGAACTAGTATAAAACTCTCTTGCGTCCCTTGTCCGCTTTAACCCCTTTAAGCTAACCCGTAGCGATGGCTCCACGACTAAGTCCTTTCTCTAGGACATCTGCCGTGACAAAACCACGACAGAACCCATGCAATGTTTCTCTTTTCAAGCTCTTGTGCACTAAGTTTTTGTAATTCTTTTTTGATAAGCCAAGTGGGCGCCCCGGCTGTGATTTTGTTTGAACTAATGACAATTCTTGTTTTACCTTGTGCACTCTCAACTTCTTCTCTTCAGATTTGGCACTTGGTTGACTTGTCTCATTTCCTTTAGTAGCCAATGTCAACACTTTAATTGGCTCTTTTTCATTTGAGATTGAATCTGAAGTAGCACTCTTACGACCATCTTTTTTAACACGGTAAACTTGTTTGACCACCTCTTTCTTGTTCCTTGAGCTCCGGACCGATTCCTTATGATTGAAACGGTCTTTGACATGTGCTTGTTCAAACGTTGATCATTTTGGAGCTGCGTAATGTTTGTGAGATGGTCTAAAATAAGATGAAGAATGCGCCCTTGTATCATACCTGACCCACGATGGATATGGATTTACATGATCATAGGAAGGTACCCATGGCACTGGCATTGGCGGCACAAAACATGGATACGAATATACTGCATTAGAATTCTCATTTTGCCAATACCGATCCTCGGGTTTGCGCCTAGGGGGTGGTCTTGATGCTCTTGAATTACTTGGCTGATAAACACTGTTCTCCTCACTTATCTTCTGATATTTTTCCAATAGTTGCGCGAAAGTGACTTTCGGCTTTTTACCTTTGTGCTTACCTCGGCCTTTGCTTTCTTTGGTTGTGCTTGCAGCAATCTTTGGATTTTCTTGTCCTCCCCAAGTACTTGGCGTCTTTTGCACAACCTCGATGGAATTTTCAGCCTAAAAAATATTATCATTGTGCTCTTGAACAACTTCCTTACTTGAAAGCTTGATCCCATTATCCACAATTTTTACCTTCTCATGTTGAAATGGACCAGCTTGAAGCAGACGATGCAAAAATCGTTTGCCATCATGACCAATCGGAATAGACAGGTCATCTCTTGGTGTCTCAACAAATTTCAGTCGTCCTCTATCAATGGCCGATTTGACATTTGACGAAACATGTTGCAATCCTCAAACTTATGCTTGGACGAATCATGCAACTTACAATACATTCGTCCTTTGATTGATGGCTTGACATGGTGATCAAGAATTCTAATGTCATTATTTTCCAGGAACAAGTCAAATATTTGATCACATGCTTGAATTGAAGGTATACTTCTCGTTTTCTAGCCGATCTTGGTGTGCGAATGGCTTTGGAGTTAAGCAAACGAATGGTTCAAATTTGGAATATCCCCATTCGGCTATGCATTGTGTTTTGCACCCTATCTCCGATGTATTTGGATAAGATATTATATTAGCATCGATTTTTTCAAAAGAATTTGACCTTGGCTTTAAATTTCTGAAACGAAAATAGTTAGAATACACATGTCTCAATTGAGACCAAGTATAAGCCAAGTATGAAGCAAACAAAGCTACCCAATTAGATATGAAATTTTGATAAAGCAATGGGGAAAACTTTGGCTGCAATAATAGGTCACTATCTGTCTTTATAAATGGCACAATAGGTTGACCGATATGTTCTATAACAGTTTTATTGCAAACAAGTAAATTTTCCTTCTTCATTGGTCTTTCAAAATTACTTATGAGAATTTTTCTAATGCATGCATCGACAATAAAGTTGCGACCCAATCTAAAAATAGGTAAATCACTTGCTAGACATACCTCTTTGAATATGTTGGGAGAGCATGACAATGGTGTAATTTGAATGATACTTTGTTCCGTTTTGAGTTGGCTCCCCAACGCCTTGGCATCCTTTTTTTCTTCAGTAGATTAGGCACACATAATATTTGGTTTGACTTTTTCAATAACCGAATTTTCTTTGTTACCTGAATCACTACTTTTATCTTTTTGTATTTGCAAGGCTTCTCGCTCTTGTCTAATTTTAGCCCACATCTCATCTTGGCGAGCTTTAAACTTTTTCATCTCAATTTCCATCCACTCCTCATGAGATTGCCCCCCAATACTTTGAGAATTTTCCGGCAATGAGGTGCCAAAACTTTGCAATTGTTTAGGGGGTGCACCGGATGGTACAACACTGGACGAATGCATCATTTGCACAACTCTAGTTTTTACTGCAGCAAAATCATGAGGCTTCCCGCCTTCTATTAGTTCCTTTCGAATGGAGTTGCACAAATCCCAAGAGAATGTAAGCTTGTTCTCAACTACTCCGTCTGGATATGGTTGCCCCCCGATGCTCTTAGACTCTTTCGGTAATGAGATGTTGCCGAAATTCTGTAATTGTGTAGGGGGGACATGATATGCCACGGTAGTAGGTGAAGGCATTTGTGGTGTTGTAGAAGTTTCACTTATTCGGCCATGACCATGAAGATGCGGAGCCGAATTATGGACATCAACAATTGTATATGGTGCCAAAAATTTAGTAGCATTAGGTGTAACATATGATGTTTGAGGGTAATTGGCCGAATAACTAGTAGTAACATGGCCAATTCCTCTATCCACGGGCACATTTGGATTAACATACTGCAAGTTATTTGCCGATGAATGAAAGGTTGAAACACTTTGTTGCATACTATTGGAAGTTCCTGCATAGGGTGTCTCAACTTGATTAACCGAACTCATCATGTTGTTCATCGGCATATAGATCTGTGGGGTTGCCGATGCATGGGAGTTGGGATACATATGTTTCATGTTGCTAAAATTATATGAAGTTGAAGCATGAAGATTATTTTGAATCATCTGTTGCGCATAATTAGATGCATAATTGATAAAACCAGGGCTACCTGATACATTATGCTCATTAGATGATCTAGTAACAACATATGCATTATTTGCATCTACATATGTGAATTGGGTATTCATATTACCTTTGTAGATTGCAAACCCTAGATGACGATCTCTTCATAGAAAGAACGGGCTGGAGACCGTTCGAAGCTTCATCCCCAGCGGAGTCGCCAAAAAGTGTGTTCGCACACGAACACGTCACCGTGTACCCTCGACGCCAGGGGTGATGCACCGCAGCTCACGTCAAAGGAGACCCGACCGGAAGCGCGGTACGCAAGCAATCTGGCGGGCGCTTTTGTAGAACTGAAGCCCCGCTTGCCCGGGAGGGACCCCGTCAAGGCTCGCGGCGGCTATGGGATGCCCTAGGTCGACCTGATCACCCTAGGGCCTCGTGGATCGCCGCCCTGCAACAAGAAGAACGAACGAAGAACGAGGAAGAAGAAGAACAAGGGAGAGAGATAAAAGTAAAGATAAAAAGTTGTAGATGATTTATTCGATTGTGTGTGTTCAATCGGCCGTCACCCCTTAGGTATATAAGAGGCGGCTGGACTTCCCGTGCAAGGAAAAGGTTTCAATTCACGTCCAAAACCCTAGTCCAATTCGGATATGTTTGGTCTGAACTTTCCAAAATTGTTCGGTAAAATCTAGCTATATCTTGCAGGTCGTTTCTAGGGCCAAGAAGTAGAAAATCAGTAGGGTATTTTATTTTTCCACACAAGACTTCAACTTCTCTAACAATCCCAAGTGGTGGGATGGTATCTCTATTAGCAAGTTTAATAGTGACATCTATGTCTTCTATTTCAGCGGGTGCTATATCATTCATAATTTCTAGGTATAAGGTAAAAGGAATAGCACTCACACTAGCACCCAAATCACATAAACCAAGGTAGCGATGATCTCCTACTTTAAGTGAGATAACAGGCACGCCAACAACATGCTTATTCTTATCTTTAGTATCTGGTTTGGCAATTCTAGCAGCTTCATCACAGAAGTAAATAACATGCCCATCAATATTTTCGACCAAGAGATCTTTAACCAATGCAACACTAGGTTCTACTTTATCTTGTTTAGAGGGTTTAAGTGCGTTAATGTTACTTTTGCGAAGCACTGTTGATACCTTAGCATGTTCCTTTATCCTAACAGGGAAATGTGGTTTTTCAATATAAGCAGTAGGAACTACTGGATCAACATTGTAAATGATAGTTTCATATTTAACTATAACCGGTTGTTTAATTTCTTCTTTAATAGGGGGATGATATTTAAACCACTTCTCCTTAGGGAGATCAACATGGGTAGCAAATGATTCACAAAAAGAGGCTACTATCTCAGAGTCAAGTCCATATTTAGTGCTAAACTTGTGAAAAGCATTGGTATTCATAAAAGATTTAACACAATCAAACTCAAGCTTAATACCTGACTCTTTACCTTCGTCGAGTTCCCAATGTTCAGAATTGCGTTTAATTCTTTCTAAATATCCCACCTGAATTGAATAGTCTTCTTCATAAAAGAACCAGCACAAGAAGTATCAAGCATGGATTGATCATTACGAGAAAGTCGAGCATAAAAATTCTGAATAATAATTTCTCTTGAGAGATCATGATTGGGGCAAGAATATAACATTGACTTAAGCCTCTCCCAAGCTAGAGCGATACTTTATCCTTCGCGAGGCCAAAAATTATATATGTAATTCCGATCACGATGAACTAGATGCATAGGATATTTTTTTGGTGAAATTCCAATTTCAATCGATTCCAAATCCAAGATCCAATATCATGGCATAGCCTATACCATGTCAATGACCCCCCACCCCCCAAAGATAAAGGGGAAACCTTCTTCTTAACTTCATCTCCGGGTAAACCTGCAAGCTTAAACAATCCACAAATTTCATCCACATGTATCAAATGCATATGGGGATGCTTCGTTCCGTCTCCTCCATAAGGATTAGCTAGCAGTTGCTCTATCATACTCGAAGGAATTTCATAACTAATATTTTTAGTAGGTGCAGTAGGTTGAGGGGCAACTCTTTGTGCTTCCGGTCGAGGTTAAGATACCAAGGATTGTTTTCCATAGTAACAAGTGACAATAAATTTCAGCACGTAATATAATTTTTTCCTTACAGATTTCCACTTACCAAGATCACTTCACTCCCCGGCAACGGCGCCAGAAAAGAGTCTTGGTAACCCACAAGTATAGGGGATCAATCGTAGATCTTTTGATAAGTAAGAGTGTCAAACCCAACAAGGAGCAGAAGGAAATGACAAGCGGTTTTTGGCAAAGTAATATCTCCAAGCACTGAAACTGTCGATAACAAGTAGTTTGATAGTAAAATAATTTGTAACGAGCAAGTAACGGTAATAGTAAATAAACTGCAGCAAGATAGCCCAATCCTTTTTGTAGCAAAGGACAAGTTGGAATGGTCTTTTATAATAAGAAAAGCGTTATTGAGGGCACACAGGAATTTCATCTAGTCACTTTCATCATGTTGGTTTGATTCGCGTTCGCTACTTTGATAAGTTGATATGTGGGTGGACCGGTGCTTGGGTGCTGTTCTTACTTGAACAAGCCTCCCACTTATGGTTAACCCCCACGCAAGCATCCGCAACTACTAAAGATGAAATAAGAAAACAATCTAACCATAGCATTAAACATATGGATCCAAATCAGCCCCTTACGAAATAGCGCATAAACTAGGGGGTTTAAGATTCTGTCACTCTAGCAACCCATCATCTAATAACTACTCCACAATGCATTCCCTTAGGCCCAAAGATGGTTAAGTGTCATGTAGTCGACGTTCACATAACACCACTAAGGGAATCACAACATATATAGCATCAAAATATCGAACGAATATCAAATTCACATGATTACTTGCAACATGACTTCTCCTGTGGCCTCAAGTACAAGGGCAACTACTCACAAATAATATTCATGCTCAAGATCAAAGGGATATGAAATAGCATAGTAGATCTGAATATATAATCTTCCACCAAATAAACCATCTAGCGTCAAATACAAGATGTAATCAACACTACTAGTCACCCACAGGTTCCAATCTGAGGTTCCGGTACAAAAATTGAACACAAGAGATGAACTAGGGTTTTGAGATGAGATGGTGATGTTGAAGATGTTGACGAAGATTGGCCTCCCAAAGATGAGAGGGTTGTTGGTGATGACGATGGCTTCGATTTACCCCTCCGAGAGGGAAGTTCCCTCGGCGGAATCACTCCACTGGAGGGCAAAATTGCTCCTGCCCAAGTTCCGCCTCAAGACGGTGGCGCTTCGTCCCGAAAGTTCTCTCTTTATTTTTTAGGTCAAAAGACCTTATGTACCAGAAGATGGACACGAGAGGTGGGCCGTGGGGCCCACTGCTCACCAGGGCGCGTCAGGGGGGTCTGACGCGCCCTGGTGCCTTGTGGCCACCTGGCTGCCCCCCTGTGGCAGTTCTTCTCTCCAATATTTATTATATATTCCAAAATAATTCTCCGTAAAATTTTAGCTTATTTGGAGATGTGTAGAATAGGTATCTCTAACATAGCTTTTTCAGGTCCAGAATTCCAGCTGCCGGTATTCCCCCTCTTTGTGTAAACCTTGCATATTATGAGAGAAAAGGCATTAGAATTACTCCACAAGGTGTTATAATGCATAAAAACACTATAAATAACAGTAGGAAAACATGATGCAAAATGGACGTATCACTTGGCTTCAAGAATGATAGCCTTGTCAACCAATTCCTGGTAATTGTTAAAGGTAGCTATGGTCAACTAAACTCCCAGCTCATCATTCAGTCCCTCCAGAAATATATCCTGCTTAGCGGCGTCTGTGGCCATGTCTCCTGGTGCATATCGGGCCAACTGGCTGAACTCATCCACACACTATGCCACTGAACGGCTTCCTTGGCGTAGGTTGCGGAATTCTCTCTTCTTCAGACTCATGGCTCTAGTTCAAACATGCGCGGTGCGGAAAGCTTGCTGGAACTGATCCCAAGTCATATTAGCCATGGGGTATCTGGTGGTGTAGTTCTCCCACCATGCAGTTGCTGGTCCATATAGCTGGTGGGCGGCAAACCTAACCTTCTTTGCGTCAGTGCATCCTACGGTGGCCAGCTCTCTTTCGATCTTGTGAAGCCAGTCATCTACGACAATTGGCTCGGTGCTGCTTGAGAACAGAGGTGGGTTCAACCTCAAGAATCAAGAAAGGTTATCAAGCAGCGGTGGATTGTTGTTGTTCTGGTTCCGGTTCTACATAAGAAGTTGCAACAACTGGTTCTCGGTCTGGAGTAACTGCTCCATGCTGGGTCAATTGTTCCCTGAGCCACTCCTGGTATTTCCGCATCTCGACGGCATCTACTTGGGTAGAATAGACGAGATATAGAGAGAATAAGGTCTAAGGGAAAAACACTACGCATAAGCAAATGAGGCAAATAAATTCCAAATAACACCATTCCATTTCAGACAAGGTTCACACCATCGAGCCTAAGATAACTATTACATTGAGTCTCAAAATGACATCGAACTAATAAAAAATCTAATCGTGAAATTCGAAATACTAATATCTAAAATGGTGGTCGGCTAAAAGTTCTCATCGGTAGAAGACTCCATCATGTCATCATCGTCGTCGTCTTCATGGTCCTCGTCCTGGCTGATGAAACACCTATCAGAGTCATCCTTCTGAATGTTTTCTCCCTGATTCAGCTTCTCCTCGTCGTCTCCCAGCTTCATCTTCTTCAGTTTTTTGTACCTTTCCAATAGCACGCTGATTTCATGCTTGTATCCATCGCAAGTTGCCTTGGGTTCATCCTCCAGCTCAATATTCTTAGTGACCAGCTTCCTGGTGTCCCTCATGCTACCTTGCATCTGGGTCTCCAATCGGCGGATGTGCTGGTCCAAATCCTGTATGTATGATGCGATCAACTCGTCTTCCCTGGTGCGGACCATTTCCCCTTGGTGATCCCAGCGTCCACATATCATGTAGATGGTCTTTTCGAAGTCCTTGTGATACTCCTCACAAATGCGTCAAAAGATGATTTGTGCTGCAATACTCCTGCCTAATTTCCAGGTTGGCACATCCAAGAAGAAATCCATAGCCTCAGTGGTAAATCCAAAAGTACGTCTGTGAATTTGGACACCAATTCTCCAGTGTTTCTCCTCCGGCAAGGTCACGGTGAAAGTTCCAATGAAGGTGGGCAGGACGATGTTTAGGTACTTCATGATGTTCTTCAGGCATGGTCAAGTCGGGCTGAGCAAACTTGGTCTTGGAGGTCGACATCTATATTGTTGAAATAGAGAAGGATTAGAAATTCATAGAGAAGAGTATAAGACCAACGGATATAAAGGGAATTACAAAATAAGGTTTTTCCATCCTATGGCTTTTCCATTCCTAGTGGTTGCGTCCTACAGTCAGCGTGTGCTCTGATACCATCTTGTAGCGACCCGACCCAAATGGATCGGAGTCTCTGTGCTTAAGTGCCATCTCTACATCGGTATGCTAGCACACATAGTACTTGATGAAATATAAAAGAGTTCAATCACACACTTTATTACATCGAGGTCCTCAAGAGTATTTATTACATAAATAGGGCTAAAGGCCATCTAAATAAAATAATTGTGGAAGCATCGAAGATAAAATGAGTCCATCAAACTCCACGGCAAAAGCTGAGTGCGGACAATGACCGATCGCACCTTAATCCCCGTCGGAAAACTCTACAACATGAGACGTTGTAGCCATATATGTTAGCACATGGAATATGCTGGCAAAGTCACACTATAGAATAATAATGAAATCTCTACCTCTATATGCAATATGGCTTGTGAAGGCTCTAAGTTTATTTTTGCATAAAGATGATTTTGTCCTATATCAAATTAATTAAATTAATAATACAAAGTTTACGCCATTATTGAGATGGTTCCTCCAACTCAATCCAAAATTCCTAAGTTACTAATAACCCAATTCATTAATTAAAAATATGGTGATGAGATCACTCAATAATTCCACTTCTAGACGCTGAAATCGCCCATAACCGAGGACATGGCTAATCATGATTAGTTTTTACACTTTGCAGAGGTTTGCGCACTTTTCACCACAAGACTTGACCACCTCCATGATCGTAAGATCGAGACAAAGTCTTTTAGAACGTGTTCCCCTTAACCCAGGATACGCCGGTACACCTACATTCCATACAACTGCTAGCCTACCCAGAAAGGCTCACACAAACTTACTCAACTAGGCTAGAGCCCATAATGGCTTATTGCCGCACACGAAAGCTTCTAGTCATGAAATATTGTATGATCTCTTCGAGCCTGGGTGGCATTTCATAGGGTGATTCTCCGGTTACTCCGGTGTCCCTTGTGTCGGATCACGGGTTCCGGCAAAACCCTCCGGGTTCGAACACTGGGGTGCGCGCGAAGATTTCCTCCCTACCGATCCGCGCCCTAAGTAGCTAAGATCTCAAGAACGAACTCGACGAACTCACAACACAAGGGACACAAGATTTATACTGGTTCGGGCCATCGTTGTGGTGTAATACCCTACTCCAGTGTGGTGGTGGTGGATTGCCTCTTGGGATGATGATGAACAGTACAAGGGGAAGAACAGCCTCCTGAGGTTGAGGTGTTCTTGTGCTCGATGTGTGGCTAAGGATTGGCTCTCGACTAGATGAGATGCCTCCGAATGAGTTATCGATACCTCCTACTGTGGTGGCCAGTCCTATTTATAGAGGCCCTGGTCCTCTCCCCAAATATTGAGCGGGAAGGGAGCCAACAACGGCCAATTTGAAAGGGGACAACTAGTACAACTTATCCTGACAAAAGCGGTCTTTGCCTGCAAAAGGCTCTGGTGGTGACGCTGCCTTGGGCTTCATGGTGACCTCCATCTTGCCGTCCTGCTGGTCTTGGTCTCGTTGCACCGATATGGAAACCTTTGCTTGATGCCTCGGAACTCCGCGCCTGCGCTTGCCTCCTTAGCACCAAAGAGGAAACAAGGATGCTGCGTGCGCTGGCGCCCGCCTAGTCTCGATCGTCATGGCTCACGTCATGAGAACCTCACGAGGTTTGCCTTGCCTTGATCTCTCCGCCCCTCACGAGCCTTCCTGGCGAGGCCGCTCCTGAGGAGGTCCTGCGTCGTCCGCCTCGCGAGGCTTGGCCCCTCGCGAGGGTCTTGAATGCCTTGTTGATGAAGATGGGCCGTACAGGCCTGCTAGCTCAGCCACGCCGTGGGCCGCAGGCAGGCAAGTCTGGGGATCCCCGTTCCTAGAACGCCGAGAGTAGCCCCCGGGCCCAAGGCGCGCTCGGGCTTGGCTTCAAGGCGAAGCCAAAGGTCAAGTGCGGAGCACCACGGGCCCCAATAGCCTGCGGCCTTGGTCGACGCGTGGCGGTTGATTCGACGTGGGCATGTTCACTTCCCCACGCTGCCTCGGCAACTGCCCGACTTGACAAGTCCCTGCGACATGCAAGGAAAACCATTATTACCTGTGATCGTGGGGGGCGCTGGTTGGCCTTCCCCTGCTATAAATGAGGAGGGGGGCAGAGCCTCCATCGCCCATTTCTCCCCCTCCTGTTTGCTTCTTCCTCCTCGATCCTCTGCTTAGTAGCAATGGCGCCCATCCAAAGGTTTTCTGCTGTGGAGAAAGGAAAGACTCCCCTCGATGTGCCGGCGCTGCTCCCGCCGAAGAAGTGGTCGGTTCATCGTCGCGACGCAGCGGCGATGCAGGTGGTGACGAGGCCTTGGTGCAAGCGGCCTCCTCCAGGGTATCCGCTGCCCTTGTATGCCCAAGCCGGAAGCTCAGGAGGAAGGAGCGACGAGCATCGGCGCGCGCGCCGTGGCCAAGGTCGACGTGCCGCGGCGACGCGCGCCGTCGCTCCTGGAGTCCACGCCACGGATTCCTCGCGCGAGCTTGTGCTGTGGGCGGTGATGCCCCCAAGCTCTTGGATCCGCTTCCCGTGGTTCTTCTCCGATGTGATGCCACCGAGGGGACCCCTCGAGCTCTGGTTGCAGCATGCTGACTGCGACGGTCCGGCGACCGGAGCAGAGGTCGAAGCGGTCTCCCCGGCAAGATCTTCATGACCCGCGGCTGGGGCGAGGTCGCGCAGGTTTTCCATGCGGAGGGCGCCCTCGCGATCCACTTCGAGTATGACGGCGCTTCCACGCTGTTCTTTAAGGTCTTCGATGCAGAGGGCCTCCGCTTGGAGTGTTGCCTTGGAGGGGAGCGCCAGGATGATGCGCGCTCCGCTCGCGGCTACTCCAGCAGCAGCGACTCTTGGGAGTCCAGCGGTTCTCCTGAGCTCTACGAGACTCCAGAGACGAGCGATGATAGCTACGTGCCCCCGAGCTCTCACCGCGCCCGGAGCAGGGCCGCAACGTCCGGCCACCGCCGTCGCTGTTCTGGATGGGGTTGGCGCCGGCCTCCCGCGGCCCACTGTTGATGATGGCGTCCGTCGCGGGGGCGTGTAGATAGGATTCTCCTAGGTTCTCATCTTTTGTTCCCTGCGAGGAATCAAGAAGTACCCCGCGGGGGTGTGTAAAGGGCATGTAATGTCTTTTGTTGATATTATCCTGATTATGGAAACCTGTGAACGCAAGTCCTGTTTAGGCTCGGTCTCCCCTTTCCAACCTCGCGACGGCTTGTTGCTCTACGCTGACAGGTCCCGGTCCCCAGGCAAGCTACAACCATCGCTGGTATGCCAGGTCGCGTGCCGTGGTCAAGGCCAGGAGGTGAGCGGCCCGAGGTCCAGTAAGAGCTCCTGAGGCGCGATGCTCAGGGGGTCCCCTTTAGCGCTCAAGCAGCCGTGGTAAGGTAAGAAAGGGAGGCGGCGTTGCCGCAACAGGACTGCGGCGAGCACGGCTCCTAGGCTCCAACGATTAGCTGGTCTGAGTGCGGGACTTATCTTGCTGATTCGGGGTCGATTCCTCGTGATGCGCCAGGTTTGTGCGCAGGTGTGCGCAGCGTAGCTAGGTCTGGCCCATGCGAGTCTCCCTCTCTCCCACGCTCTCCTTCGTGCTCTACGTCCTCAGGTCCCGGCCCTCGAGCGAGCTCAGCCGCCGCTGGTATGCCAGGTCGCGTGCCGTGGTCAAGGCCAGGGGGTGAGGGCTGGAGAGCCAGTAATAGCTCCTGAGTCGCGATGCTCAGGAGCCCCCTTTTTAACGCGCAAGCGGAATACATGGAAGAAGTGGGGGCTCGCGGTGCCGTTTGCTGTAATCCTCATGAGATTCCTGCAAGCCAGCACAAGGAGGAACACAGTTTGCCATTATGGTTGCCAGTCCGCCGCCGGCTGCTTCACGAGGAGACGAAGGCACCGAGGGCCTGGTGAGGTGACGTGCGCGGGGCGTGCCACGAGCCAGAGCTTGGCCGCTCAGGTTTGTCGACGTGGCAGGGACGGACCCGTGCACCAGCGCCGTGCCGGCGTGAGTAGCCCCTGTGGGAGGTGACGATCGAAGAAGAGCAGTCATAGACATATTAGGCATGGAAAGCATACTGGCTTAAGTAAATGCAAGGGAGATACATGCTACTGGGTCAGGCCCGAGCAGCTTGGGGATGATGCAGCCTGAGGGGCGCCCCCACCAAGGTAAGCTGAAGACATAAAAAGGGATACATGCCACAGGGACGGATCCACGCGGCCTGGGAATGATGCAGCCCGAGGGGTGCTCCTAGCTAAATGAACTTGGAAAATGTCACCTGGTTCTGTTGATGAAGGAGAGTTGGGGCAGCTGAAGGTACGCGGCAAAAGGGTTGCTCCTCATGAGCCATCGGGGCCCTGAGCCTCAGGAGGCTCTGGGGGTCCAGGTGGTTCCTTGAGGACCGTCTCCATCTCCGTCAGCACAGCGTGGTGCCTGGCCTCCTGAGCCGCCAGGATGCTCCACAGGTTGCACTGATAGGCGGTCGCCACGCTCGGCAGGCCAAAAGGCATGCGGACGTAGCTGTGAGGTGGGCCCTCGCAGCGTCCCACGCGCGAAGGCCAGAAAAGCTCCTGAGAGGCGGCCCTGTTGAGCCCTGGCACGTCAATGAAGAACCGCAGCCCGGCATCCTCGCCTGGATGGGGAGCTGCGCCTGGTGAGCGGCGGTCGCCGCGCATGGCCCTTGCGCCTTGTAGTTCCTGGGTGGCCTTGGCGTGGGTAGCTCCTGAACGGTGTGCACTCCTTGCCCTGTATCCTCCTGAGGGAAACGTGTCGTGAAGCACGCCTCCAAGTGGTGCCCAAGCGCCTCCCTCGTGATGTTGGCAAAGTCTGAGGCCCTCCATAAGAGAGCCCCCGAGCCCTGGCTGAGAGGGGCGCCAGGCGCACTTTCCTATGCTATGGAGGGAGGCGTCCCAGGTGAGGGCGCTCATCCTGACGAGGTTCCAGCTGCAACGCCACCCTCCTGAGGTCCTGCACTGCGCAGCTGCTTCTTCTTCTTGGGGGTGGCCTCAGGAGGGCGCTCGCCCTTGCTGTTGGGGCCGTCGATTGCTGCAGCTTGGAAGGAACGCTCGAGGGAGCACACCGCGTCTCTTTCTTCGCATGGGACCGTGATGATTCCGCCGCTTCCTGGCATCTTGAGGACATTGTAGCCGTGATGGGTCACCGCCATGAACTTGGCCAGGGCTGGGTACCCGAGGATCGCATTGTATGGCAGGCGGATGTAGGCGACGTCGAAGTCGATGAGCTTGGTGCGGTAGTTGTTGCGTTCTCCGAAGGTGACAGGGAGGCGGACCTGCCCTATCGGTGTGGTGGAACCGTCGGTCACTCCTGAGAAAGGCTTGGTAGGCTGAAGCTGGTCATATGACACTTGGAGGTTGTCGAACGTGTCGACGGACAGGACGTTGAGCCCTGTGCCGCCGTCGATGAGGGTCTTGGTAACTTGCATGTTGCTGATGACTGGTGAACAAAGCATTGGGAGGGCGCTAGCGGTAGCTGCGCACTTGAGCTGATCTGCCGAACTGAAGGTGATGGCGCACTTGGACCACCTGAGCGGGCGTGTGGCCTCGAGCTTGGGGAGGACCACATTCACCTCACGAGCAAACTGTTTGAAGATACGCTGTGAGGCTGGGGCTTGAGCTCCGCCCAAGATGCAGGCGATAGCGCGCGGCTCTTGGAAGCCCCCAGCCCCCTCGTCTTGGTGGTGGTCGTCATTCCTTCTTGGCGGTGGCGGTAGTGGGGGAAGACCGGCGTTGCCCTGAGGACGATCCTCATGAGGCCGGTCCCTCCAGGCGCCCTCGCGAGGCTGATCCTGCCAGTGGTCCTCACGAGGCCGGTCGCGCCACTCCTGGCGCGGGCCACGGTCGTTCCAGCGTCCGCCACCACGTCCTCCTCCTCGGTCATAGCCCGGTCGCTGTGCTCGGGGCATCGACCGAAGCGTCCTTCTCGAATGGCTCTGAGCTCTTGAAAGTCGCTAGTGTTGTGGGCGTGCAGGTTATGGAAGGCGCAGAACGGTCGGCTGCTCTTGGATGACTCGGGCAGGTCTCTGCCGCGCTTGGTGTCTGGTTCCGCCGCGAGCACGGCTGCTCCCTTGCGCTTCACGTCTTTGGCCTTGGCTTTCTTCTCCTCCGGGTCCGCAGCTGGGAGCTCGAGGAGGGAGAGGCGCCCCTCCTCAGCTCTCGCGCACTTGGTCGCCAGGTTGAACAACTCCAGAGACGTGCACAACTCCTCATGGATAGCGAGCTCCTCCTTCATCTTGACGTCGCGGACGCCATCAGAGAACGCGGAGATGATGGCCTCGTCCGTCACCTTGGGGATCTTGAGGCGGACGTTGTTGAAGCGCTGGATGTACTTCTGGAGGGTCTCTCCTGGTTGTTGCTTGACGCGGCGCAGGTCACCCGCGGCCGGCGGGCGGTCGCGAGTGCCCTGGAAGTTGGCAACGAAACGGTTGCGCATCTCGTCCCAGGAGGAGATCGAGCCTGGGGGTAGATTCAGGAGCCAGGAGTGGGCACCATCCTTGAGAGCCTTGGGAAACCAGTTCGCCATGACTTTCTCGTCGCCATTGGCCGCCTCGATGCTCAGCTCGTAGAGCTACAAGAAGTCCGCGGGGTCGGGGGTGCCGTCGTAGCGAGGAGGCAGATCTGGCTTGAACTTGCCCGGCCAGACGACGACAGCTCGGGGGTGAAGGCGCGGCAGCCGGCCGTGGTCACCGGGGCTCGCCTTGGAGGTGGAGCTTGGTCTTGGCGCCCGCGCGCCGCTACGGCAAGCGGCGCGGGGCCTTGCTGCAGCAAACGATCCTGGCGCGGCGGTGCGAGGAGTGGCGGAGCGTTCTCTTGCGGTCGAGGGACTTCATGACAGCTTCTTTCTTCACGCGCAGGCGCCCGACGCGATGGGTCGCGTCGTGGTGCCGCGCGCCTTGGCGCGTCTTGGGGCAGAGGTGGTGGAGGTGCTCCGTGAGCTACGTCGCCCGTAGCTGGCAGAGGGCGAGGCGGAGAGAGGGACGACGCGGGGGAGCCCCCTGCGGCGCGGACAAGCTCGGCGATGCGGTCGAGCCAGTCCTCGTAGAGGTCGTCGACTAGGCGGTAGCGCAGGAGCTCGTGCGCCATTAGGAGAGCGGCCCACGCGTCCATGGGAGCGCGACGTGCATGGGACAAGGAACCGGCCGAGGTCAGCGATGGAGTGGCGGTGCGGCCGTCCCGCCGCATCGAGGGGTGCAGCGAGGATGCTTTTGCTCATTCCCCGCCGGGCCGGTGGCGGCGTTGGTGGCAGGCGACGGAGAACGACGAGGTGGCCTACCGACGGGAGCCTTCTGAGCGACGCGGGTGGCAAGGGCAGCCCGGCGCTCAGCACGAGCACGGCGAGCGTCCGCCATGGAGACGACGGAGCAACTGGACACGGAGCGAAGGAAAGGAAGCTTCGGCGCACTCCTACCTGGCGCGCCAAATGTCGGATCACGGGTTCCGGCGAAACCCCTCAGGGTTCGAACACTAGGGTGCGCGCGAAGATTTCCTCCCTACCGATCCGCACCCTAACTAGCTAAGATCTCAAGAACGAACTCGACGAACTCACAACACAAGGGACACAAGATTTATACTGGTTCGGGCCACCGTTGTGGTGTAATACCCTACTCCCGTGTGGTGGTGGTGGATTGCCTCTTGGGCTGATGATGAACAGTACAAGGGGAAGAACAACCTCCTGAGGTTGAGGTGTTCTTGTGCTTGATGTGTGGCTAAGGATTGGCTCTCGACTAGATGAGATGCCTCCGAATGAGTTATCGATGCCTCCGAATGAGTTATCGATGCCTCCTACTGTGGTGGCTAGTCCTATTTATAGAGGCCCTAGTCCTCTCCCCAAATATTCAGTGGGAAGGGAGCCAACAACGGCCAATTTGAAAGGGGATAGCTAGTACAGCTTATCCTGACAAAAGCGGTCTTCGCCTGCAAAAGGCTCTGGTGGTGACGCCGCCTTGGGCTCCATGGTGACCTCCGTCTTGCCGTCCTGCTGGTCTTGGTCTCGTTGCACCGATATGGAAACCTTTGCTTGATGCTTCGGTACTCTGCGCCTGCGCTTGCCTCCTTTAGCACCAAAGAGGAAACAAGGACGCTGCGCGAGCTGGCGCCCGCCTGGTCTCGATCGTCATGGCTCACGTCAAGAGAACCTCGCGAGGTTTGCCTTGCCTTGATCTCTCCGCCCCTCGCGAGCCTGCCTGGCGAGGCCGCTCCTGAGGAGGTCTTGCGTCGTCCACCTCGCGAGGCTTGGCCCCTCGCGAGGGTCTTGAATGCCTTGTTGATGAAGATGGGCCGTACAGGCCTGCTAGCTCAGCCATGCCGTGGGCCGCAGGCAGGCAAGTTTGGGGACCCCCGTTCCCAGAACGCCGACACCTTGGGCTAGTCCTGGTTTCTCCATGTGCCCTGAGCAAGACCACTGGTTTCTCTAGGGTACCCCTACCATTCCACCCAGAGTTGTGTTAAGTTAACCTCAATTCCTACTCATGCAAATATTGGGTGGAACTAATGCATAGTAAAAACATAGGTAATAAGCGTATGATCGAAGTGTGAACTTGCCTTACTGATGATTGTTAAACTCTAAAGATTGATAGTATTCCGCCTCGCACTCCGGACAATCTAGCGTACAAGCGATTGAACATACATAAGCAATCACTCAAAAGATCCAAAAGAAACAAAGAAAATACTCATGAAAACTCCAAATGAATCAAATAAAGCTTCTGGACAGTAGCATATTTTTAACAGTAGAAAAATTATGTGATTTTGGTTCCTACAGAAAGTATATCACCAGCTTCGATTTGCAAAAGGAATCAACTAAAACAGAGTCATGAAACTAAAGTTATGGTCTAACGAAGTCCAAATACAAATCTGATCAAATTCAAATTTTAAAACTTCAAAAAATATTTTTAGTTTGGTCCTCTGGATAGATGGGATTTTTATGAACCAATGGTAAAAAGAATCACTGAAATTGGATATATATACTTAAAGATATGATAAAGAAAAATCAAAAAGAATTCTGAATTCGAAACACCTAAGTATTGGCCGATCGTGGCAGAAGTGCCATGTGGCGCCATCTGGTTGGCTGGGTAGTGTGCACTGCAACGACAAGTAGCGAATGGCTGAAATTTAAAGAAAACAATGGCTGCGGTGGCTAACAGAAGAAAATCTTGGCGGTCCGGTTTAACTAAACCGAAGAAAATCAATGTAAAACAAGATACTAATTCAGTTTAGATTGGATCTAATCTACGTTGTAGAAAATAGTTCAGATGAAGGGGAGTGGGCCTGGGCTTACAACCACTAGAAGGACGAAGACGACGGTGGGGTTGGCTCAGACATTGACGGTGGCGGGTGTCGGTGTCAAAACCGGCCGATCTCAGGTAGGGGGTCCCAAACTGTGCGTCTGAGGATCGAAGGTAACATGAGACAAAGGGGACACGATGTTTACCCAGGTTCGGGCCCTCTTAATGGAGGTCATACCCTACTTCCTGCTTGATTGACTTTGATGAGTATAGGGGTTACAAGAGTCGATCTACCTCGAGAACGTAATGGCTAAACCCTATTTTCTAGCATATGTGAATTCTGATAGCCTCTACGGACTAAACCCTCCAGTTTATATAGACACCGAAGGGGCCTAGGGTTGTACAGAGTCGGTTTTACAGAGAAAGGAAATCATACATCCGGACGCCAAACTTGCCATCCACGCAAAGGAGAGTCCCATCCAGACACGGGGGAAGGCCTTCTATCTTGTATCTCCATGACCCATCAGTCCGGCCCATGTTACATAGCCCGGACACCCGAGGACCGTTGGGGAACGCAGTAATTTCAAAAAAATTCCTACGCACGCGCAAGATCCATCTAGGTGATGCATAGCAACGAGCGGGGAGAGTGTGTCCACGTACCCTCGTAGACTGAAAGCGGAAGCGTTTAGTAACGCGGTTGATGTAGTCGAACGTCTTCACGATCCAACCGATCCAAGTACCGAACACACGGCACCTCCGCGATCTGCACACGTTCAGCTCGGTGACATCCCTCGTACTCTCGATCCAGCTGAGGCCGAGGGAGAGTTTCGTCAGCACGACGGCGTGGTGACGGTGATGATGAAGTTACCGACGGAGGGCTTCGCCTAAGCACTATGACGATATGACTGAGGTGTGTTTCTGTGGAGGGGGGCACCGCACACGGCTAGAATATCAACTTGTGTCTATGGGGTGCCCCCTTCCCTCGTATATAAAGGAGGGGAGGAGGAGGCTGGCCAACAAGGGGCGCGCCAGGGAGAGGGGAGTCCTACTAGGACTCCAGTCCTAGTAGGATTCGGCCCCACCCTTTTTTCCTTCTACCGGAGGGGAAAAAGGGGAAGGAGAGGGAGTAGGAGAAGGAAAGGGCGGTGGCACCCTCTTCCCAAGTCCAATTCGGTTTCCTCCCTTGTGGGGGCGCACCAGCCACTTGTGGGCTGGTTAGCCTCCCTCCTATGGCCCATAAGGCCCATATCTTTCCCCGGGGGGTTCCGGTAACCTCCCGGTACTCCGAAAAAATGCCCGAATCACTCGGAACCATTACGATGTCCGAATGCAACCTTCCAATATACGAATCTTTACCTATCGACCATTTCGAGACTCCTAGTCATGTCCGTGATCTCATTCGGGACTCTGAACAAACTTCGGTCATCAAATCACATAACTCATAATACAAATCGTCATCGAACGTTAAGCGTGCGGACCCTACGGGTTCGAGAACTATGTAGACATGACCGAGACACATCTTCGGTAAATAACCAATAGCGGAACCTGGATGCTCATATTGGCTCCTACATATTCTACAAAGATCTTTATCGGTCAAACCACATAACAACATACGTTGTTCCCTTTGTCATCGGTATGTTACTTGCCCGAGATTCGATCGTCGGTATCATCATACCTAGTTCAATCTCATTACTGGCAAGTCTATTTACTCATTCCGTAATGCATCATCTCCTGACTGACTCATTAGTCACATTGCTTGCAAGGCTTATAGTGATGTGCATTACCGAGAGGGCCCAGAGATACCTCTCCGACAATCGGAGTGACAAATCCTAATCTCGATCTATGCCAACTCAACAAACACCATCGGAGACACCTTTAGGGCATCTTTATAACCACCTAGTTACGTTGTGACGTTTGATAGCACACTAAGTGTTCCTTCGGTATTCGGGAGTTGCATAATCTCATAGTCATAGGAACATGTATAAGTCATGAAGAAAGCAATAGTGATAAACTCAACGATCATAGTGCTAAGCTAACAGATGGGTCTTGTCCATCACATTGTTCTCTAATGATGTGATCCCGTTCATCAAATGACAACTCTTGTCCATGGCTAGGAAACTTAAACATCTTTGATTAATGAGCTAGTCAAGTAGAGGCATACTAGTGACACTATGTTTGTCTATGTATCCACACATGTACTAAGTTTCCGGTTAATACAATTCTAGCATGAATCATAAACATTTATCATGATATAAGGAAATATAAAGGGATATTTGCATTCGTGCCCCTAGTTGGGTCACGCTCGACTGATGTGCCCCTATTTTTTCAATAATTGCGGTTTTGCCCAGCTCACTTCACTCGCCTTGTGTTTTTGCCCTTCTGGGGCGGTTCCGACCAATCACGGTTCGCCACGTGGCGACTGCTCACTGGTCGGAACCGTGCCGGAAGGGCAAAAACACAAGGCGAGTGAAGTGAGCTGGGCAAAACCGCAATTGTTGAAAAAATAGGGGCAAATCAGTCGAGCGTGACCCAACTAGGGGCACGAATACAATTGTTCCTACTATAAATAACAACTTTATTATTGCCTCTAGGGCATATTTCCTTCAGTCTCCCACTTGCACTAGAGTCAATAATCTAGTTCACATCGCCATGTGATTTAACACCAATAGTTCACATCACCATGTGATTAGTTCACATCGCCATGTGACTAATCCCAAAGGGTTTTACTAGAGTCAATAATCTAGTTCACATCGCTATGTGATTAACACCCAAAGAGTACTAAGGTGTGATCATGTTTTGCTTGTGAGAGAAGCTTAGTCAATGGGTCTGTCACATTCAGAGCCGTATGTATTTTGCAAATTTTCTATGTCTACAATGCTCTGCATGGACCTACTCTAGCTAATTGCTCCCACTTTCAATATGTATCCAGATTGAGACTCAGAGTCATCCGGATCGGTGTAAAAGCTTGCATCGACGTAACTCTTTACGACGAACTCTTTATCACCTCCATAACCGAGAAATATCTCCTTAGTTTTCTAAGTGTAATTTTGACCGCTGTCAAGTGATCCACTCATGGATCAATATCGTACCCCCTTGCCAAACTCATGGCAAGGTACACAATAGGTTTGGTACACAACATAGCATACTTTATAGAACCTATGGCTAGGGAATGACTTTCATTCTCTTTCTATTTTCTGCCGTGGTCGTGTTTTGGGTCTTACTCAACTTTACACCTTGTAATACAGGCAAGAACTCCTTCTTTGACTGTTCCATTTTGAACTACTTCAAAAATCTTGTCAAGGTATGTACTCATTGAAAAATCTTATCAAGCGTCTTGATCTATCTCTATAGATCTTGATGCCCAATATGTAAGCAGCTTCACCGAGGTCTTTCTTTGAAAAACTCCTTTCCAACACTCCTTTATGCTTTCCAGAAAATTCTACATCATTTCCGATCAACAATATGTCATTCACACATACTTATCAGAAAGGCTGTAGTGCTCCCACTCACTTTCTTGTAAATACAGGCTTCACCGCAAGTCTGTATAAAACTATATGCTTTGATCAACTCATCAAAGCGTATATTCCAACTCCGAGATGCTTGCACCAGTCCATAGATGGATCGCTGGAGCTTGCACACTTTGTTAGCACCTTTAGGATTGAAAAAACCTTCTTGTTGCATCATATACAACTCTTCTTTAAGAAATCCATTAAGGAATGTAGTTTTGACATTCATTTGCCAGATTTCATAAAATGTGGCAATTGCTAATATGATTCGAACAGACTTAAGCATCGCTACAAGTGAGAAAATCTCATCGTAGTCAACACCTTGAACTTGTCGAAAACTTTTTTCGACAATTTGAGCTTTGTAGATAGTAACACTACTATCAGCGTCCGTCTTCCTCTTGAAGATCCATTTATTCTCAATGGCTTGCCAATCATCGGTCAAGTCAATCAAACTCCACACTTTGTTCTCATACATGGATCCCATCTCATATTTCATGGCCTCAAGCCATTTCACGGAATCTGGGCTCATCATCGCTTCATCATAGTTCGTAGGTTTGTCATGGTCAAGTAACATGACCTCCAGAACAGGATTACCGTGCCACTCTGGTGCGGACCTTACTCTGGCTAACCTACGAGGTTCGGTAGTAACTTGATCTAAAGTTTCATGATCATCATCATTAACTTCCTCACTAATTGGTGTAGGCATCACTAGAACTGATTTCTGTGATGAACTTCTTTCCAATTCGGGAGCAGGTACAATTACCTCATCAAGTTCTACTTTCCTCCCACTCACTTCTTTCGAGAGAAACTCCTTCTCTAGAAAGGATCCATTCTTAGCAACGAATGTCTTGCCTTCGGATCTGTGATAGAAGGTGTACCCAACATTTTATTTTGGGTATCCTATGAAGACACACTTCTCCGATTTGGGTTCGAGCTTATCAGGTTGAAACTTTTTCACATAAGCATCGCAACCCCAAACTTCAAGAAACGACAGCTTAGGTTTCTTGCCAAACCAAAGTTCATATGGTGTCGTCTCAACGGATTTAGATGGTGCCCTATTTAACGTGAATGCAGCTGTCTCTAATGCATAACCCCAAAACGATAGTGATAAATCGGTAAGAGACATCATAGATCACATCATATCTAATAAAGTGCGGTTACGACGTTCGGACACACCATTACGTTGTGGCGTTCCAGGTGGCGTGAGTTGCGAAACTATTTCGCATTGTTTCAACTGAAGACCAAACTCGTAACTCAAATATTCACCTCCATGATCAGATCGTAGAAACTTTATTTTCTTGTTTCAATGATTTTCCACTTCACTCTGAAATTCTTTGAACTTTTCAAATGTTTCAGACTTATGTTTCATCAAGAAGATATACTCATATCTGCTCAAATCATCTGTGAAGGTCAGAAAATAACGATACCCGCCGCGAGCCTCAACACTCATCGGGCTGCATACATCAGTATGTATTATGTCTAATAAGTCAGTAGCTCGCTCCATTGTTCCAGAGAATGGAGTCTTAATCATCTTGCCCATGAGGCATGGTTCGAAAGCATCAAGTGATTCCAAAAGCCCATCAGCATGGAGTTTCTTCATGCGCTTTACACCATTATGACCTAAACGGCAGTGCCACAAATATGTTGCACTATCATTATCAACTTTGCATTTTTGGCATCAATATTATGAATATGCGTATCACTACGATCGAGATTCAGTAAACCATTTACATTGGATGTAAGACCATGGAAGGTTTTATTCATGTAAACAGAACAACAATTATTCTCTGACTTAAATGAATAACCGTATCGCAATAAACATGATCCAATCATATTTATGCTCAACGCAAACACCAAATAACATTTATTTAGTTCTAATACTAATCCCGAAGGAAAAAGGGAGTGTGCGATGGTGATCTTATCAACCTTGGAATCACTTCCAACATACATCATCACCTCGCCCTTAACTAGTCTCTGTTTATTTTGCAACTCCCGTTTCGAGTTACTACTCTTAGCAACTGAACCAGTATCAAATACCGAGGGGTTGTTATAAACACTAGTAAAGTACACGTCAATAACATGTATATCAAATATACTTTTGTTCACTTTGCCATCCTTCTTATCCGCCAAGTATCTAGGGCAGTTCCACTTCCAGTGACCATTTCCATTGCAGTAGAAGCACTCAGTTTCAGGCTTGGGTCTAGCTTTGGGCTTCTTCATGGGAGTGACAACTTGCTTTCCATTCTTCTTGAAGTTCCCTTTCTTTCCCTTGCCCTTTTACTTGAAACTAGTGGTCTTCTCAATCATCAACCCTTGATGCTTTTTCTTGATTTCTACCTTCGCCGATTTCAGCATCGCGAAGAGCTTGGGAATTGTTTTCGTTATCCCTTGCATATTATAGTTCATCACGAAGTTATAGTAACTTGGTGATAGTGACTAGAGAACTCTATCAATCACTATCTTATCTGGAAGATTAACTCCCACTTGATTCAAGTGATTGTAGAACTCAGACATTCTGAGCACATGCTCACTAGCTGAGCCATTCTCCTCCATCTTGTAGGCAAAGTACTTGTCAGAGGTCTCATACCTCTTAACACGGGCATGAGTCTGAAATACAAATTTCAACTCTTGGAACATCTTATATGCTCCATGTCGTTCAAAACATTTTTGAAGTCCCGGTTCTAAGCCGTGAAGCATGGTGCACTAAAGTATCAAGTAGTCATCATACCGAGCTTGTTAAATGTTCATAACGTCTGCTCTGCTCCTGCAATAGGTCTGTCACCTAGCGGTGCATCAAGGACATAATTCTTCTGTGCGGCAATGAGGATAATCCTCAGATCACGGACCAAGTCCGCATCATTGCTACTATCATCTTTCAACTTAGTTTTCTCTAGGAACATATCATAAATAAAACGGGGAAGCTATACGTGAGCAAGTGATCTACAACATAGTATGCAAAATACTATCAGGTACTAAGTTCATGATAAAGTAAAGTTCAATTAATCACATTACTTAAGAACTCCCACTTAGATAGACATCCCTCTAATCATCTAAGTGATCACGTGATCCATATCAACTAAACCATGTCCGATCATCACATGAGATGGAGTAGTTTTCAGTGGTGAACATCACTATGTTGATCATATCTTCTATATGATTCACGCTCGACCTTTCGGTCTCAGTGTTCCGAGGCCATATCTGCATATGCTAGGCTCGTCAAGTTTAACCCGAGTATTCTGTGTGTGCAAAACTGGCTTGCACCCGTTGTATGTGAAAGTAGAGCTTATCACACCCGATCATCACGTGGTGTCTCAGCACGAAGAACTGTCGCAACGGTGCATACTCAGGGAGAACACTTATACCTTGAAGTTTTAGTAAGGGATCATCTCATAATGCTACCGTCATACTAAGCAAAATAAGATGCATAAAATATAAACATCACATGAAATCAAAATATGTGACATGATATGGCCATCATCATCTTGTGCCTTTGATCTCCATCTCCAAAGTACCATTATGATCTCCATCGTCACCGACATGACACCATGATCTCCATCATCTTGATCTTTATCAACGTGTCATCACATGGTCGTCTCGCCAACTATTGCTTTTGCAACTATTGCTATCGTATAGCGATAAAGTAAAGCAATTATATGGCACTTGCATCTTATGCAATAAAGAGACAACCATAAGGCTCGCCAGTTGCCGATAACTTTAACAAAACATGATCATCTCATACAACAATTTATATCTCATCACGTCTTGACCATATCACATCACAACATGCCCTGCAAAAACAAGTTAGATGTCCTCTACTTTGTTGTTGCAAGTTTTACATGGCTGCTACGGGCTACTAGCAAGAACCGTTCTTACCTACACATCAAAACCACAATGATTTTTCGTCAAGTGTGCTGTTTTAACCTTCAACAAGGACCGGGCGTAGTCAAACTCGATTCAACTGAAGCTGGACAAACAGACACCCACTAGCCACCTGTGCGAGAAGCACGGCGGTAGAACCAGTATCAGGAACGCGGTCATGTAATGTCAGTCTGGGCCGCTTCATCCAATAATACCGCCGAATCAAAGTATGACATGCTGGTAAGCAGTATGACTATTATCGCCCACAACTCTTTGTGTTCTACCCGTGCATATAACATCTATGCATAGACCTGGCTCGGATACCACTGTTGGCGAACGCAGTAATTTCAAAAAAATTCCTATGCACACGCAAGATCCATCTAGGTGATGCATAGCAACGAGCAGGGAGAGTGTGTCCACGTACCCTTTTAGACCGAAAGCGGAAGCGTTTAGTAACGCGGTTGATGTAGTCGAACGTCTTCGCGATCCAACCGATCCAAGTACCGAACGCACGGCACCTCCGCGATCTGCACACGTTCAGCTCGATGATGTCCCTCGTACTCTTGATCCAGCTGAGGCCGAGGGAGAGTTTCGTCAGCACGACGACATGGTGACGATGATGATGAAGTTACCAGCGCAGGGCTTCGCCTAAGCACTACAACGATATGACTGAGGTGTGTTTCTGTGGAGGGGGGCACCACACACGGCTAAAAGATCAACTTGTGTCTATGGGGTGCCCCCTTCCCCTGTATATAAAGGAGGGGAGGAGGAGGCTGGCCAACAAAGGGCACGCCAGGGAGAGGGGAGTCCTACTAGGAATCCAGTCCTAGTAGGATTCGGCTCCACCCTTTTTTCCTTCTACCAGAGGGGAAAAAGGGGAAGGAGAAGCAGTAGGAGAAGGAAAGGGTGGTGGCGCCCCCTTCCCAAGTCCAATTCGGCCTCCTCCCTTGCGAGGGGCGCACCAACACCCTGTGGGCTGGTTAGCCTCCCTCCTATGGCCCATAAGGCCCATATCTTTCCCCGGGGGATTCCGGTAACCTCCTAGTACTCCGAAAAAATGCCCGAATCACTCGGAACCATTCCGATGTCCGAATGCAACCTTCCAATATATGAATCTTTACCTCTCAACCATTTCGAGACTACTTGTCATATCTGTGATCTCATCCGGGACTCCGAACAAACTTCGGTCATCAAACCACATAACTCATAATACAAATCATCATCGAACGTTAAGCGTGCGGACCCTAAGGGTTCGAGAACTATGTAGACATGAGCGAGACACATCTCCGGTCAATAGCCAATAGCGGAACCTGGATGCTCATATTGGCTCCTACATATTCTACGAAGATCTTTATCGGTCAAACCGCATAACAACATACGTTGTTCCCTTTGTCATCAGTATGTTACTTGCCCGAGATTCGATCGTCGGTATCATCATACCTAGTTCAATCTCGTTACTGGCA
The DNA here is from genome assembly GCF_018294505.1 of Triticum aestivum. Lineage (NCBI taxonomy): Eukaryota > Viridiplantae > Streptophyta > Magnoliopsida > Poales > Poaceae > Triticum > Triticum aestivum. Next base: position 191,365,184 of record NC_057808.1, on the reverse strand, counting down.
AGTCTCTTTACTCGTTCCGTAATGCATCATCTCCTGACTAACTCATTATTCACTTTGCTTGCAAGGCTTATAGTGATGTGCATTACTGAGAGGGCCCAGAGATACCTCTCCGACAATCGGAGTGACAAATCCAAATCTCGATCTATGCCAACTCAACAAACACCATCGGAGGCACCTGTAGAGCATCTTTATAATCACCCGGTTATGTTGTGATGTTTGATAGCACACTAAGTGTTCCTCCCGTATTCGGGAGTTGCATAATCTCATAGTCATAGGAACATGTATAAGTCATGAAGAAAGCAATAGCAATAAACTCAACGATCATAGTGCTAAGCTTATGGATGGCTCTTGTCCATCACATCATTCTCTAATGATGTGATCCCGTTCATCAAATGACAACTCTTGTCCATGGCTAGGAAACTTAACCATCTTTGATTAACGAGCTAGTCAAGTAGAGGCCTACTAGTGACACTCTGTTTGTCTATGTATCCACACATGTACTAAGTTTCCGGTTAACACAATTCTAGCATGAATAATAAACATTTATCATGATATAAGGAAATATAAATAACAACTTTATTATTGCCTCTAGGGCATATTTCCTTCAAGGACCCATAATCCAGGACTCCCTCAGCGGGGTTTTCGGCGGTCGATGGCGTCGCTGGAGAGTGACTCGTCTGATGGTGGTGTTGGTGATCGTTGGGGATGACGGGAGCGACTAGGGCGTCGAGGCGGAGGGTCGGGTTCTTTGCATGCTCCGATGGGGCTCGGTGACGATGGTGGCGGCGCTATGAAGGAGAAGAGATGGCGAGGCCATGTCAAAACGATGCGACTTGAAGAGCGAAGCAGAAGGATGAGAATTGACAGGCCAGGGAGGCTTACTGATGATGTAGTCATCCGGCGAAGTTCTCGGATCTAGCAAGATGTGTTTGTCGCATGTAGGATGTTAGTTGGTCTCGGTCAAAAACTTTTGAGGGCATCAAATGAGAGGGGGCTCGGCTTATATAGGGACATCTTCGCGCAAGAGGGGGCAAGTTGGAGAAAGGATTCCTGCGGGTTTGAACGGAAGGCGGCATCGGCCGGCTGTGCTGTGCTCGGACTCCAGATGCGTGAGGTAGAAGAAGAAGAGGAGGGGCCCGGAGGTCAGCGACAGCAGCAAGTGAGCGAGGGAGCGGCCGGCCGGTCTGTAGCCGGTTCAGCGAGGGAGAGAAGGCGGTGGGCCTGTTATGCTACCTTGGTCGACGACTAGCGCCTGGCCAAGAGGCTGTTTTTTATAAAACAGTGCTTTCTATTTTATTTTTACAAAAGCACTTAAAACGGAGAAAATAGTAATACTAAAAATACCAAAAAAATGCACGTAATATTTGGCAATATATAGAGCCATGTGAACTTTTTATTCTCGCCTAAATGCAAGTTTGAAGAATATTATTTTTTGAAAAAGAGTTTATTTGAGCAAAAAAAATCTCAACAATTTTAAAATACCAAATAAAATTCAAATACTTTCTCCAACTCATTTAATTTTGAAGAAGTCATGTTTTCTCCTCTCTTAATATTTTCTTGAGTGCAAAATTATTTGAATAAAGCAACAAATAAAATCCAAATGCAAAAATGGCATGATATGGATATGATGAATAGTAAAACATCCAAATTGAAAATTGGGATGTTACTTGTATTGTGGTTAAAAATTGATCATAAGGATATTGGCTCGATTGCATATTGTCGCGAATCGTTGTATGAAATTATGAACGACCTAAATAATCAACAAATAGTGATGTTAAAAAATTGATGGAAACCTGGTAAAAATTACAGTATTTTCCATCAGTGAATTTCGTCTATATATATTATCGTAGTTCATTTTAGAGTTTTGTACACTCTAGCCCATTGCATAGAAGCTGCAAGGAGGTTGTTAATGAGAGAACAATAGTTGTTTCGGGGTTACAACAAAAGGTCATACTCCTATTGTGAATAAGATGTATGTTATGAATATTGATGATAAATTGAACATCCATAACACTGATCCTAAATGTCGCAAGACTGGAAGAATACCACATGGCACTGCATTTAGTCACATTGGAGAAACTAGCATGGAAAAATTTCATAGTAATGGATTTTGAAGTCATCTGATTATGAAACATCTGACACTTGCAACTTTCGTCCAATTAGTGAAGTAACTAAAATACCATTCACAAGCCTTAAAGAACGAGCAACAAAAAAAATTGGAAATATGCATATTGATTTCTGTAGTCCAATTAGTGATGTAGCAAGAAGTGGATTTATCTATCTTCAAGGATGACTCAAGTAAATATTTATATTTACTTATTGTCGGGGTTATGATCCTGATAATGAGTACTAGGGGTACGAATAAGGGGCAAAGACTAGCTACGGCGTAGGTGTAACACTCGGTGTTTAACGAGTTCAGGCCCCTCTCGGTGGAGGTAAAAGCCCTACATCTTGTGCCCTGAGGCTTGCTTTGATTTGATGGATATGGTTACAGAGATTGAACATGTCCGGCTATGGAGAGGGGAGCGGCTTATATAGAGTGCGCTGCAGCCCCATGTCTCTCACGCCGCCGAGGCAATTAATGTCATTCAATGAGTCAGTTACTAGTATAATGAGCGTCTACTACAGTAGTTACAGGTAACGGTAGCTATAACTCTATTTAGTGGATGACTTAGGATTCCTCGAGCGTTGCAGCTCCCACGATGCCCTCTTGTCCTATACGTCCAGTGGTGGTCCGTCCGCCGAGTGACGTGTGATCGTCCTTATCGGCATGGTCCAGGAACCTACCTATGATGGTGATGGGCCCCATGTAAATGATGGGTCCTTGACCCTACCTGTAATAGGTCACCACATCATTAGCCCCCGAATCGGTTGGGATTTCGTAGGACAAACAAACCGATCCTTCGGTTGAGTCCCAGTGCCAGGGGCACTCAGAATATGTTTTCGAACCATGATTTTGTTATTCCTTGGACGAAACACAACGGATTCTGGACTTTAGGTTCACCCAGATGACCGGGTGTTGTCGAGCGTCGAGAAACAACCGGCGGCATTCGTTTTGTCTCTTGGAGGAGATAGACTAGGGACCCGAGTGAGGGCATGCCATCACAACTCGAATGGTGACGCCGGCGCGTGGTCCGACTCTCCAGAGAAACGCCACTCCTTATCCTAGGGGAACGCCAGTGCACGCCTCCTACGAGTCTAGGTTTACGAGTCATGTGCCTTGGAGCCTACCGAGAGGGCCGAGTGAACCCGCTGAGGGGCGTCAAGCTCATCACATAACGATCCTAAAGAAGACTTCAGTCGGGTGTTTAACATGGCCAAGTGCACAGGTCCCTGCGGAGGGTGGTCGGTCGGGGCTGACGTGCGTCCCTTAGGGAAGGAATCGCTGGTAACCAAT